>NW_015656197.1:379449-388040 GCF_001515625.1 Sinocyclocheilus rhinocerous
GCCCTGCTTAGCTTCAGTGGGCAACCAGTCTTGGGCTACAGGGTGATATGGCTGCCGGTAATATCTGCCACTTTCTTAATGTCCAAAAACAATTGTTATATTTTACTCAGAATTATTGCGCTTCTATTCGATTGCACTCTGTCTGTTTAGCGTGCATGCGCGCAGCTGCGCTCGTTCACTCGCGTAAGCCTCGCCCACTATGGTGGATCGATTTGATCCATGATTGACATTAAAGGGATAGTTCACCCAAAAATGAACATTTGATGTGCGCGTACACACCTCACGCATCGGATGCCGTGCGCGCGCTCAAGGAAGTTGGACATAGCATATAAAATACTAGTCACAGATTATTGGTCACTTTCTAAATAATAAAAGTATATTGCATCCACTAGTAATTATTAGGGATGCACCGATACCACTTTTTCCAGTACTCGCCCGATACCGATACTTAATCAAAATACAGTGATTTTTTGTTGCATTCAAATGAGACATTCTGTTATTGAACTTACGTACCTTGTTAATGTAATGTTGTCATGTGACCCACATTTACCATAGGAAGGGCTCAAACAGTGACATGTACATGAAGAGAGTCGAGCACAGAAAATAAACAGAAGACCAGTATCAGAAATACAGTGATTTTATGCTGTATTAAAATGAGACACTTTCTGGTTTTATATTGTAAGAAACATTTGGGTTTTTGAACTTACCATTATTAATGTAATGTTGTCACATGACCCAGACTTACCATATAAGGGCTCAAACAGTAACATGTAGACAAGAGTTAAGCACAGAAAAAAAAACACAGAAGACCAGAATCAGAAATACAGTGATTTTATGCTGAATTCAAATGAAAAACATTCTGTTATTGAACTTACCTTGTTAATGTTGTCACTGAACTTTGAATTTGCCATGTGACTCAAACACCAGCATGTGAATGGAAGAGTCATCCACAACAAGGGAGAGAGAAGATTAGATATCTTTCAGAAATTTGTTTTTGTAATTGTATTTTATGTATTTATATAGAGATTTACCTTCATGACAGATCCCTTCGTCCTAGTCGCATAGAGGACCTAAAGACTATAACAAACTGTTTTACACGTTACACAGTCTACGGTCATAAACAGCTCTAAAATATTAAAAAGCAAATAGCAAAAGTCAAAACTTAAACATATCAAGGAGCTGTGCAGCCTTTAAAGCTCCATTTAAACGCCTACAAATTGCTGCTAATAAATTGTTCTAATAATAATAAAAACCTCTTTAAATACAAACGTTTCTCCAGCACATGAACTTCATCTATAATGTGAGTGTTTCGATCATAAACGCATCTCATTTGATCACTTTAACACTAGTTAAACAGAAAACAAATAGAAAATTAAGAAGGTTAAAAATAATATTAAAAAGCATCGACTGTTTTTATCTTTTTTTTTTTCACGTCAGCTTTCCAAGTTTAAAAAAATAAATAAAAAAATGTGTAACTAGACCAGTTCGAGTCACGAAAAATGACTCTTATGAACCGGTTCCTTTTAGTGTATCGAAAACATAGGCCCTGTCCCAAATGGCACCTTAAAACTTCGCAGTCTTCCTCTGAGTCTGCACTTTCGTGACATAATGCCGCTTTGACTCTCGGGTAGAAGTCCGCTGCGACTTCAAATCAAGTTGAACCAACTGCTTCGCAAAATGATTCACTATTTCGAAGCGCTCAAAACTCCATACGCTGAGGACATCTGCTGGTTGAAGTCACGTAAATGCAACAAGGCCGCAAAATATGTTGAATTACATATCACGTTTCACAAAACTGCAAGTGTCGTCTTTAAAGTATTTACAAAGTGTTATCAATAATATCCGTAATTATCAGCATCAGATCATTTGCATAACATGTAGTAGTTTTGGTGAAATCACGTGACTTCGGTCAAGATTTGTGAATGTTTTGAAGCTTTGTGAACGCGTCAGCAGAAGCTAAACAGAATACTGTAGGAAACAATAACATTGCTTTTCAAGTAATTATTCAAATAAACATTAAGTAATAAAGATCACAGCGTATAGGTTTCTATTTTTCCTAAAGGCCCAATCGCTTTTCACAGAGCAAGCACGCAAATATGCATGTGGGTGTTGGAAAGCAGTCGTTTTTCAGTCAGACAGCCATTTAGTACTTCTGATACTGCAGAAAACTTCTTTTATTAAATTTTTTAATTATTATGTTAATATCAACTTGAAATCAAAGTACCAGTACTACTGACATTCCATTGTGGGTCTCATCCATGAAACCTTTGCCTCAACTGTGAGAGAGTTAAGAGCATCTGCTCGTATTCTTTGTCTGGACTCTATCCTGAGGAGGCTGCTTGACAAAGAGTGTTCAAGGGCCTATTCTGGTGCTGGACGTGCAGCCTGAAAGTGCAGGTATGTCTACTAAGACTGGCCTGCATATCAAGTGACTGTGGAGGCCCACCTGAGCTCTTTGTGTAAGTACAGAATACTCATTCATTCTCACAGTCACTACTAAGTACTGACCTTTCCAGGCAGCCAAGGACAGAGAGTCAATCTCTGTCTGACACTTACACCAAGGCTGCAAATTTAAGTAGCTAACAGATTTTTTTTTTAATGTAAAGACATAGAATTGAAGTGTAATGAAATTCTTTGAAATTTAACTTCTGTGTTTTTAAACACATGTAATGCATTTAATATTTTAGTATGAATTACTAATTTGATCATTTGGTTTTTAATGGCATTATTAATGCACACAAACACACACACACACTTTTATTTTTTATTTTATACTACAATTAAAAAAAAATATATATATATATATAAACTGATCCTACAGCCACAAAAAAATAGAATTAAAATGTTTAATTTGAATAAATTTTATTAATTACTAAATTAAGAGAGATCATGTTTTTTTATTATTTGTAATTTTTAAAATTGGCTGTAGTATAAATTATTCGAATATAAATACCACAACACATATGTTAATACCATCATTTTTTTCTGGAAATTGTGACAAAAAAAATCATTTTAACAAAATAAATAAATAAATATGGAAGTTGTGATAGAAAGACTAAGTTCTCTAGACAACAAAAAATAAGACCATTCCCTTTTAATGAGGGAATAAAGAACAATCCAATGAAGCATTGTGAATGACATAATGGAATCGAAAATACAATACAAGCACTTTGAAATATTATTGTGTAAGAAGCATGCTACATAAATAAACTAGACTCGCCTTACAGCTCAATGACCTCAGCAGAGAGAACAGGAGAGCTGCTCTACACATGTGGCTCTTACACGAGACTGTTGACAGCAATGAAGCTCACAGATGCTGCCAAGAAGTGATGGGAGATGAGAATGATGTAAACGAGATGTTTTGTTTATGCCAGTTAACGTGAGTCATTGGCTTATAAACAGCTCCGTTAGTGTCATTAAAGAGCTGCAGGGAGAGACACTTTCCTCTCCTTAAAAACACCAGATCACCCAGCTCACTGCTGGCATTTCACTAGCACACTACGGCGAGATTCACAGCATCTGCCCTTTCCCACAGTACCAGCCATGACTCACCGTCACTATGGAGAAATATTTCATTACACGGTTTTGAAAAGAGAGAATTCAGGCAGAGAAGGTCTGCTTCCTTTTCTCCAGGATTTCACACATATGTCAAAAGCAGATCAAATGTGCGTTCCTGAAGCAATGAAGCTGGAGTTATTACTTTTATTTAATTTGTATTTATTTATTTATTTGACAGTGATTTTTTAGCTCAATAAATAATTAATTTTATATAAATCTATTCAGTTGTGAACTTCACTATTCAGTCTGAACTAAATGTGCTGCAAAATAATAAAGTCAATACATAGACAACATTTTAAAGTGCCCCTATTTTGGATTTTTGAAAATTACCTTTCATGCAGTGTGTGTAACACAGCTCTAAGTGAACGAAAACATCCTGCAAAGTTTTAAATCTGAAAGTGCACCGTGTATAAAGTTATTGTCTCTCAAAAGAAAGAGTCGACTCTGAATCATTGAAACGAGTCGTTTTTAAAACGAATCCCAAGACGTTTCATGTTGACGTCAACATGAAACATTAGCATATTGCCCGCCAACTTGTTGATCTTTTTTCGAGTTGGTCTGAATGAAAATGCAAATTCATTCTTTGCCGCTTTTGGAGCAGTAAAAATAGTGGTTTCCCCGGTAACGCTGTACACAAAGCAGCACTCTCGACCCCGTACAGTGTAAACACTGATAAGACAGCGTCTAGCAGGGACCTCAGGGGACCGATTAGGACCAGACATCTATTCCAGGGACATCTTATTTCGCTCATAAACACGCTAAGGCTTGGGAAAATGTGCATGGATGTACAGAAGGCATAAACTAATAATATCATCATTTATCTGCTATGACAAAGACTTTGATTTCCCATTGGTTAGAGACTTTTACATTGCACTTTTCACTGTAGTATCTTTCACTGCTTTATGACTCATTATGCTGCTACAATGTTCACAGCGCTGCTACTAAAAAGAAATTATATTTTGTTGTGAGTTTGCCTTCTGGACTGAATGCGATTAGATAGAAAAATTAAGCAAATAAAACGACAACACTTAGCAAGTGTATTCTGATTCATGAACAAATGACTCGATTGAGTCGATTAGTTGAGTGAATCAATCAAATTAAATTACACACAATCTAAAAAATGACTAAATTAACCCGACTCACTTTTTGACAATGTGTAGCTGAAATATGATAGAAAAACAGCATTGTGCGTATGTTGTTAGGGCCAGTTCACGTGCGTGTGGAAACACTGCGCAGCAATAATACACTATTTATAAAATGTTCTGTCCTTTTTCAATTGAGTTCAACAGTTTGGTGCAAGGAACTCGCTGGCTCTCACACCTCCATTCACAGCAGAGCTTCACACATCCGTCTGTATAGGGTGAAGGAGCGTTTCTGAGTCACCCTTCTGGACCGCAATGCAGAGGCGTAAATTCAGCCTGACTGGTTTTAAACAGCTTTATTCCACATTGCATTTCTTGTGCATTTGGCAAGTACAGAGTCTGTGTTGAAAGTGAGAGAAGAGCATTGTTGCATAAATCTACCTCTGTCTAATGCATATGTAGCATATAGTACTTTGATGTCAACATGAAATGTAACCAATTTCACTTCCATATTCAGATTTAAACATAGTAAAAAAAATTGTAATATACAACAGTAATATTTGACTGTTATATTTGAATATAACAGTACTGTATATATATATATATATATATATATATATATGTGTGTGTGTGTGTGTGTGTGTGTGTAATATAAAATAAATTAATATATAAATAATTAATATATAAATATAATATACATTGTTTTTAATAATTTATTAAAATAATTACAAACCACTAAACTTGCCAATTATGAATAAAAAAAAAAAAATTTAATTTAAAAATTTAACAAAAATATAAAGAATATAACATAATATAAAGGAATATATGTTGGATGAATATTATTATATATATTAAATAATATAAATACATATTCTATTTAGAAATAAATAAAATATTTCTCTACTTATTGTTTATTTATTATCTTTATTTGTGTGTGTGTGTGGGGGGGGGCTAGGTTTTATTAAGTCAAAGAAAAAAATTTATTGAAAAGAAGAGAAGAAAAAAGAAATACTGGGGGACAAATATGTCCTTATAATATAAATGATGTATAATGAAATATGAAATTAATTGAATTAATTGAATGGAAAGACATAAGAAAAACACATTACTTTTGACTGTTCACACTGAAGTCATACAGAAAAAAATTAAGGCATATAATTTATTTTTACTTCTGAAAATGGAATTGCCGTGGAACATCATTTCAAGAAAAAAAAATGTTCAGAAAAAGTTCAGAAACCACATTGAGCTGCAGTATGTCCTGCTGCCACTGAATTTTATGGGAAGTATAAATACCATTTTGTCAAATATTTCTGTGTGGGAAATCAGTGTGCAGTTCTGGGCTGGACTGAAACATCAGTGCATCAATCACTGAACACTTTCTGTTTACTCCGTCTGGCCAAATCCTCTCACTTACTGCTATTGATTTCTTCATTCCATGTTGATTTTTGCCAATTCAAAGAGGAGGCACTGCTTGTGGGGAGTCTGCATCAACATACGGAATGCTGACTATTGCTTTAGAAAACAATAAAGTCACAAATATCCAGCATTAACATGTTGATTTTGTCTTGATTGTAATACTATGACTCCTGCACACTATTTTATCACTAAACATTCAATTCTCTCTGCTGAAACATGATATGACGATCTCTACAGCACAGACAACACATCCCAAATGGCCATCCGCATGCAGGTCGACACCAGGCAATTAATCTGCTATCTGATGCCATGGTGAGCAGATTGCTGCCTGAAACGATCCAGCCACACTTACTCACAATATGTCAGCTGAGTTCATGAAAACAGGCCCTAAATGCTCCATGTGTGGGTACTAATAAGGGTATGTTCCTTTATACCAACTTACTATGATGCATTAAAAAAAATCATTAGGAATCAAATGTTCCCTAATCTTATGAGAATACAGTTAAGTATGAAAACATAACGTAACTAAAAACATCCAACCCAGTCGGAAAAAAAAGAAGTGAAGATGAATACGTTCAAATACAGCAACATTTATTGAGAATTCTGAAACTTGGCCTGTCTAGTAGAAGTTTGTTTCCACAATGTAATAAAAATATAAAAAAGGTAATTGAAACTTAAAAACTTAAATTCAGACTTTTGTCCTCAGAATTGAGTTTTTATGTTGCAATTGCAAATTATAAATGAAATTCCGACTTTTTTTTTAAAGAATTGTGAGATGTAAACTCAAAATTGTGAGAAAAAAAATCTGAATTGTGAGATGTGAACTTAAAAATTCTGAAGAAAGTCAGAATTGCAAGATGTAAACTCAGAATCCTGAGAAAAATAAATCTGAATTGCAAAATGTAAACTCAAAATTCCTAGGGGAAAAAAATCTGAATTGTAAGATTTAAACTCAGAATTCTCAGAAAAAAGTCAAAATTGTGAGATGTAAATACATAATTCTGAGGGGAAAAAAACAGAATTGTGAGATTTAAACTGAGAATTCTGAAAAAAAAAGTCAGAATTGTGAGACGTAAGCTCAGAATTCTGAGAATAAAATATGAAATGTGAGATTTAAACTGAGAATTCTGAAAAAAGTCAGAATTGTGAGATGTAAACTTAGAATTCCTAGGAGAAAAAAATCAGAATTGCAAGATTTAAAATCAGAATTCTGAAAAAAAAAAGTCAGAATTGTGAGATGTAAATTCAGAATTTTGAGAGAGAGAAAATCAGAATTGTGAGATGCAAACAGAATTTTGAGGGGGGGGAAAATCTGAATTGTGAGATGCAAACAGAATTTTGAGGGGGAAAAAAATCTGAATTGTGAGATGCAAACATAGAATTCTGAGGAGGGGGGGGGGTCTGAATTGTGAGATGCAAACACAGAATTTTGAAAAAAAAAAATCAGAATTGTGAGATTTAAACTGAGAATTCTAAAATTTTGAGATGTAAGCTCAGAATTCTGAGAGAAAAAAACGCCTGAACTGTGAGATATAAACTTATAAATTATAAGTTATGAAAAAGTCAGAATTGAGATGAAAAGTCACAATTGTGTTTTATAGATTTTTATTCCATGGCAGAAATAAGATTCCATGAAAATAATAAATAATCATTTAATGTTTGAATAAGCTGTTTACATAAATACCTTAAAGCTGCAGTCCGTAAATTTTTTTGGTTAAAAATGATCCAAAATCAATATTTGAGCAAGTAGGCCTAACCAGCCAGTGTTCGAAACTATCGCCTTACTTTAGCCCGATTCACAACGGTTGCAAAACATTAGATTCATCCGCGCTGGAGCTGTGCCGGTGCACGACCCACGCAAGGAAGATAATTCTGCAAACAGCTGCAATTACAGGTTTTCAAACAGAGATGGCGACAAAGAGGCAAAACTTACGAACTGCAGCTTTAAAGAACAGCATCAAATAATGACCCATTTAATTTAAGGGCTTAAAAGAAAAGGATGGAAAATGGTGATGAAAAACTAAAATAACATTTATTAATTTCATTTATTTAAAACACTAATTTAATTAATATTTAATCAATAATAAAAACAAAAGAATTATAGGTTGTTCTCCAATATCGGAGAGCTTTATGTCAAACTTTGTCACGTGCCTCACCCTCTGAAAGCCAAGCTGCCTTTTAAAAGCCTGACATCAATAAGAGAGTATCCACCGGCACCACAGGACAACGCTTATATATATATATATATATTACTTAAAAAGAAAATGTTTAATTAAAAACCATGAAGATAGGGTAAGGAGAAATTGAATAACAGCAGAAATTCTCCTTATTATTGAGCTCTGACTATGATACAAATATGAATTTATTTTACATTTCTGTCAACATAGCAGATTTCCTCAGTTACAGTCGGCCTTCAGTTTTTATTTGGGTTGCAGAATTGTAAGCAACAGTAATTTGATGAAGGTTGACAGTTGAATGCATAGAAGAATGTGACTGATATAAACAGCTTCTTTTTTTTTTTTTTTGCTCTGTTAC
>NW_015656197.1:388158-396719 GCF_001515625.1 Sinocyclocheilus rhinocerous
GCCCTACGTCTGATTAATGCTTTCTTGTACACAAACTGTCAAATATGAGAGCAAACAGGTCAAACTGTTTATTTAGCTTAAATATGACTGCACAATTTGATATAAAACTATTAGAATATTATAAAATGTATTAAATTAATAATAAAAGCCATGTTGCAATATCAATTGTGCAGCCACACTGAAGGTCTCTGCATAAAATGAGAAAAAAACTAAGAGTTTTTACATTCCTTACTCTCCAATTTGAGAGTCAATTGTAATCAGGTTTTGCCAGTCTGAGAAAAAAAAATTCTGTCGCATATGCAATGGAGGCATCCACAAAAAGGGTCTTTCAGATCTGCACACACTGGCTGAGATCCGTGCATCCCAAGTGTCAAACGAAACGGAGGTCAGACTGATGCTATTGTCCTGTGTACGGCCCGTGTACCCAGCCATCACATGTAACCCAACACCTGCACCTCCCTGCTTGGCACTGCTCCACCAGACCGCAAACCTGCCATCGCTCAGCAACCTTTCCACTCCAAGTCTTTCTACCATATATTTCCCACCAAAATATTAAGCAACACAACTGTCTTTAACATTGATAATAATAAGAAATGTTTATAGAGTAGCAAATCAGCATATTAGAATGATTTCTGAAGGATCATGTGACACTGAAGACTGGAGTAATGATACTGAAAATTCAGCTTTACATTGCAGGAATAAATTACATTTTAAAATATATTAGAGAGAGAGAGAGAGAATAGCAAATAGATCAAAAGGTCTCTCTCTCAAAAAAAAAGAATTCTGGATCACCACATTGAGTATTTTATGGAAGTTTATTTCTGCCACAGTATAAAAAAATAAAAAAAAGAAAGAAAAGAAAGTAAAAATTAATTGCAACTTTTTATCTCATGATTCTGGCTTTTTTCCTGCAATCATAAGTTCATATCTTACAATTCTGGGGAAAAAAAGCAAAATTGCAGCGGGAAAAAAGCCAGACTTATGCAAAAGCCTCTAAATGACTTCTGAAATTTTCTTCTAAAATGAGTATTTTTATCATTTCAAAATGCTCATTTTAGATGAAAATTTCAGATGGCACTTAGAGGCTTTTGCATCTGAACTCTTCATATATACAGAGTTCTGGCACTAAACTCTAGATGGCGCAGTCCGATAGGTCCGATAAGCAGCAGCAGCGTAGCAGATCTATTCCATCAAGACCAAAAACATTAACATCACCCGCAGGTAAAGTTACAGCGGAGGCTTGCCTCCCTTCATCCCATTGACCTTAGCATGCCGTGGGTTTAGTAGGGGGTAACTGAGAATGAATGGGGGAAAGTTACGTGAGAGGAGGCAATACCTCCATTGCGATATCATTGGATATGACTGGTTATGTTCGGCTGTGATTGGTTCACACGATAAATCCCACCTCTTGTGTTTGTGCGCATTCCGCGTTCGCGAATCATTCTGAATGAACAATATAATGGTGTTAATGGGAAGACTAATTTTAAAGTCAACACCTCACACACTTAGATATAACCACGTTGTTACGTGAAAATAAGACTTAAAATGGGCTGAAAATTTGATCTGTGGGAGTTTTTAGTGAGTAATCAGCTTGGTTAAATCTGAAGTAAATCTCCGTGTCTGTGACCAAGTTCTGGCACTAAACTCTAGATGGCGCAGTCCGATAGGTCCGATAAGCAGCAGCAGCGTAGCAGATCTATTCCATCAAGACCAAAAACATTAACATTGTCATGTACATTACCATGCCAATCCCTCCGAGAGTTGTCATGACAGATATAAATATGAATTTATAATATTAGTGAGTAATCAGCTTGGTTAAATCTGAAGTAAATCTCCGTGTCTGTGACCAATATATATATACCGAGCTTTGATGACCGATGAGCCAAAAAATTAAAACATAGTTAAAAGTTAATTATTAAAAAGAATAGCTGAACATAAGTTCACAAATAAAATATATTATTGTTAAGTTATTATTTTGGAATAAATGTAAAATGCTTAAAAACACTAAGTTGATGAGATTCATACATGGCTTTAATAAATAGAATATTCATTACATTGTTAATGTAAAAATATAAAATAGAATTGTTTTTTTTTCCTTTTTCTGATAATGTAATGTTTATTTAACCAGGAAAATGTGACTCTGACATGAATTTACATTTGATAAAAAAAAAAAAATTTTAAACAGATTTTTGAAACAAACTCAAAACTGCAAGAGAAAAAGTAAGAATTTTGAGATAAAAATTGTAATTGCGATTATTTTTTTTTAACTCTTTGGCTGGAGATAAGCTTTCACATTATTTCCTTTAATAATCACTACAAATAAAAAAAGTTATCAGGAAATTAGCAATTGAGAACTATTACAGACTTCAGCATCATGACATATAGTTTAAAGAGGGTCACATTTACATCCAAATGGTAATTAATATAAACATAACCCAAAATATAGTTATATGTTGCTTGAATCATCTGGATTAATTCATGTTTACTGAATTGTAAGAGTAGAACTGTCACTGTGTGTGAAACAAATACAACATGAAGTCTAGCAACTTTTTTTTTTCTTTTTAAAGTCAGTGAGTAGTTCACTCATTTATTCTATATTGTCTTGTTAAAGCACATATCACGAAATGTTGTAGATGAATAATGATTTACAGTGCATTTTCACGCGTTTTTCAGCTGAGCATGCAATGCAAAAATAGACTCAGCGCTGAAACTCCACCTGCAGCTGCGCTTCTGCTACACAGCACCACAAAACCAACACAGCTGCAGATGTGAGGTTTGTGTAACAGGCATGAAGCAGTATGACTAAAAGTCACAGAGCCTGAAAACAGCAGGCAGGGTCTCGATATCTCTCACCTGATGCAGGTTGATCAACACATCTGTCTCGGGGGCATTGCCTCCTGTCGCCATGGGGACAGGGAGGGGCACAGCTGTGGGAACACGGGGGGGTCCGGGATCAGCCCTTCTCTTTCACGGCTGGATTTCCAGTCGGCCTGTGGGGTGGCATAACCTGTAAGAGCGAGACCATGTTAGGCCATAAGGTATCATATCGCTGAGACCCAAAAACAAACACAGGAACAAGGGAACATGGGAAAGGGTGTTGCAGAACATGGTCGGTTTAATACACAGGGAAGACATACACAGACCTGTTTCCAGGTCTTGTGTTACAACGCAGGGGCTGATCAATAACCACTGATCTCATCAAGAGACATTATATTGATCACACTAATTTGTTAATCGATTAAACAAGCATGTTGATAATGAGAAAACTGTTGCACGGTGACTGTCTGCACCCGGTTGGCAGGTTCAGATCATTTCCATTAATCAGTTTAAATGTCTGTTTTGAATTTAATCCATTCAACAAAAATGTTCACAGAGCTGCATTGTTATATATGTTTTAGTATAAATATATGAATGTAATTATTTTGCTGTTTATTACTATCCATTGTTACATTAGGGCACTGAAATTAAAATTATCTTTTTTTTTTTTGCTTTTGAATGTCTCTTATGTTTAGCAAGGCTGCAAAAAAACAGTAATATTGACAAATATTATTACAATTTAAAATAACAGTTTTTTTTTTATATATATTTCATGTAATTATGTAATGTATTCCTGTGATGCAAAGCTGAATTTCAGCTTTTCAGGTAACAATGTAAAAGTCTTTATTGCAACTTTTGATCAATTTAATGCATCCTCACTGCATAAAAGTGTTAATTTCTTTAAAATATAAATAAATCTTGCTGACCCCAGTTTTTTAAATGGTATGTATAAATTAAAAAAAACAAATTTATTATATATTAACCCATGAAATCATGGGTAACCCAGGACATATATCCAGCCCTTATTATTACAGAAAAGACACCCAGGCACACAGATGGGATACTCATGAAAAGGTCAAGCCCTGACAAAAAACATAGCCTGTTGAGCATCTACCCTTGTGTGTGTGATATAAATAAATCTTGCTGACCCCAGTTTTTTAAATGGTATGTATAAATAAAAAAAAACATAAATTTATTATATATTAACCCATGAAATCATGGGTAACCCAGGACATATATCCAGCCCTTATTATTACAGAAAAGACACCCAGGCACACAGATGGGATACTCATGAAAAGGTCAAGCCCTGACAAAAAACATAGCCTGTTGAGCATCTACCCTTGTGTGTGTGATCTCCAACCCAGAACCCTTGTGCTCTATAGCAGTAATCACACATACTGATATACAGTACAGTATCATACAGGCTGCTTAATTGGACAATTTTGAATTTAACACCACTGGCCAAAACTTATGACCATGTAACATAAGTGTTAGCCTCTCTGTTGTGTCAGAATCTACCAACAGCTCTGACAATAGATAATAGATGGTCACTGAGCAGTCAAATACTTTTATATAATGACCACTAAACTGTATTTATCATATCACTCTGAAATCGCTCTCTTATAATATCACTGCAAGTTAACTGGTGTCATTTTTCGACTAAGAATGATTACTGACTACAGAAAAAATAGCGTTTGATAAGATGGCGAGAAGCTCTCAAGTCTCCAGTCACAACAAGAAAAATAACACATTGCTTGAAAGAACAACAAACCAGTTAGAGATGCAAAGAGTTGATGAAAATCAATTAAAATATAATGAAATCATAAAAATTCAAATAAATCATTTTAAAACAAAAACAATCAATATGAAACCAAGATATATTATTAAAATATTGTATTTGTTTACGTGCATGTCATTCGTCCATTAACTGACATCAAAGAACTGTAAACATGCAAATGTGTTTTTAAATTATTGAAATATTAACTGTAATCTCAGAGGGTACTTCAAGTAAATATTTTAGGATTCAGCTGATTAAAAAAGTTTGGGAATCCCTGGAATAGAGGAAGAGATATCACATTGTAGCTTTAATATGTTGAAATTGTAACACAGATCACAGAGTAATAATAATTTAAAATAATATTTTTGAAATGCTCGTTTTGTTGCTAGGCTAGTTGCTTTCTAAATTTTGATAGGAACTTTAGGCTAATCTACAAGTAAGGTATGCAGTTATTTCAATTCAAATCTTTATCTGATGTCTATTTATTTATTTATTAAAAATGAAAATGTGTTGCAAATTTATTCACCCTCAGGGTATCCAAGACGTAGATTCGTTTGTTTCTTCATCAGAACAGATCTGGAGAAATTTAGCATTACATCACTTGCTCACCAATGGATCCTCTGTACATGTATAAACAGCTTTTCACTTCACAAGATGTTAACTGATGGACTAGAGTCATGTGGATTACTTGCGGATTACTGTGATGTTTTTATGGACTCTCATTCTGACGGCACCCATTCACTGCTGAGGATCCATCTGTGAGCAGGATATAATGCTGAATGTCTCCAAATCTGTTCTGATGAAGGAACAAACTCATCTACATCTTGTATATATCCTGCGAGTGAGTACATTTTTAGCTGTTTTTCATTTCTGGTTGAGCTATTCCTAAAATTAAAGCTTATGCTCACACTAAAACAACAGTGAAGTAAAACGGTGTTCTCCTACCATCTTTTTTTTATCAAATTCATTGTTATAAAAAGCTCATGGATGCCATCAGTACAGAACAATACAGCATTTGTGAGTCTGCTGTGTGGTTGTGCAATCGTGACAGTGTGCGCTCTGCATCTGGAAGTCCAGTGTCTGCTGTATGATAAACAGCTCTTATGGGAAGCCGGCGCTGATGACTCATGTCTTGAGTTTGCATCACTGCAGGCAGCCCTAGCATACGTCTCATTTATGCCAAACCGCACCCAGCTAGATATCATTTCAGCATCATCCTGCTGGAATGCAGCTTCATGATGGACTGCTAAACGTCAGCGGCATCGCCATGTGCCAGCATCTCTCATCAAAACACCTCATCTCTGGCCTGAAACGTCACACTTCTGCTGCCTTGGAAACATTATCAGTGAATCCACACAGAACTGTGATGCCAATCAGACTGAAATGAAAAGAACTGGTTCATCTTTTCATCACTGAGCTGGTACCATCTCCCATGGGAATATTTTACTGCTCAGACATTACTCTTTAAGTTGTCACACTGCAATAAATAAATACATTTCATGTGCTCTCATGTTAAGTATAAACATTTACATTTATATTTAGTCATTTACTGGATTTGACCATTACAATTCTGTTAGAATTATGCTTAAAATGAGACAAATATATAAGCCAAAATTCTATGTGGCATTTATGTTTCCATGAAGAAAGTTTAACAGCCATAGACCCTTTCCACTGTACAAAAGTTCTCTATAGTGGAAAAATGTTCTTTTAAAATGGTCTAAAATGTTTAAAGTGGTTTTTAAAAAACTTTTTGCCTTTTTAAGAACTTTTTTTCCCTTTTGGAACCTTTATTTTTAAGAGTGCTGTTCACTGAAAGGTTCTTTGGGGAATCAAAAATTGTTCTTCTATGGCATCAATGTTTGGGAACCTTTATTTTTGAGAGTGTATGTATTTTCTAAAAGCCTTATCTTATACATTTTTCATTCTCATTTCTCTTTTAAGGTTTTTCCTGGAAAATAACAGCAAATATACTTGATCTCATATATACTCTATAAGTTTCTCCTAACTGGGAAAAATAAAAACAGAAACAAATGACACAATTGTTGACATGCACTAATAAATGTGGACAGCGTGCCTTCAGATCATGTGGACTTAGAAGAATTTTAGAAATGGTTGAGCTCATAATGAGATCTCTGATCTTTTGATTGCAGACTGTGATGATTTGGTAAATCTGACCACTATTTGCAAAAAGTCTCCCTTCCCCAACACCAAAGAAACTAGGAGTGTAAATAATTCAGATGATATTTAAAAATATTTTGTAAGCTAAAATTCTGCACTGTTAGAGGTCTGCATCATTAGAGTATACATAGGCAAATAATAGCCTACAACAAGACAAGATAAAAAAATAAAATAAAATATGGTTCCCTGACAGGTGTAATGGGCCTTAAAGACAAAAGTCGCCTAAAATAATGATTACTATACCACACTTGTCTTTTTTTATGTTGAATTTAAAAGAAAAAAAAAACCCTGGGCTTATACGTTACAATTTTTTTGGTTTATGCTCAGTGGAAAAAAAAATAAGTAAAATGCAGGACCACATTAATGGGCCGTAATTTAAGCTAAACTGTGTGAGAACACATTCGCTGTAAACAGGGACTAAATGTACCTACTCAAAGTATAATTGGGCAGGAGTGGGTGGGTGTGGAATGAAACTTGCAGTAGTGGGATGGAAAAATCAGTTCATGCAGAACTCTGCACTGCAACAGAAAAGTGTCTGAGTGAGAGCTCAGAGCTGCACAAATATGATGTTGTAGGCCTAAATCTTATGTTATTTTAGAATTTTAAATACAATTATTTTAACAGCTTATTTCAAAGAATTCTAAGTCATTTTGTGGCCCTGTTGGACCCTCTAGGGACAGGCAACGTCGGTCCTGGAGTGCCGTTGTCCTGCAGAGTTTAGCTCCAACCCTAATCAAGCACACCTAAACATGCTAATCAAGGTCTTCAGGATCACCAAGGCTACAGGTTTATTTTTTTTAGGTTGGAGCTCAACTCTGCAGGACATCAGCACTCGTGGACCGACGTTGCTTATCCTTGCCCTAGTAGCTCCTGGTCCCATGACTGAGAACTAGAGATGTGAGATTTCTGAGGTGTTTTTTCAGGAGAAAAATCTTGAGAAGCACGAGACCTCAACAAGAATATTTATTTGCTCTCCACTTAAGCTATGAGTGCTGTCTATGAGAAACAACTGAGATACTAAAAAGATCTTTGTGAAGTTTGTGATTTTATACAGCACGATTATCATAGTTCAGTCATGACAACTCTCAGGATAGATTGTAAAATCTTTATTAATGTAAATAGAATGTGCATATAGGTATGGTCTTGGTGGACTAGATCTGCTACGCCGCTGCTGCTGCTGCAGAGCAAGTAGACTTGCTTCTGCTTAATGCTTTAGATAATAGAATTAAAAGGAAACATGCTGCTGCTTCTAGAGAGGGGAAGATCCCCGTAGCAGATCTAGACAGGTGGTGCTGGGGAGGCGGTGGGCTGAGATGAGGACACACAGTGCGCAGACATAGCATTCATTGAATACGACCTGGTTATATAGGTAAACGGTAACGACTAAGTGAATCTGTTTGGATGAGAACGTTGAATTGAATGAACCAATTAGAACACAAGTAAAGTTTCATGGCTGAACTATACACTTAACTAAAGCTAAAATGAAAACCATTAAAAAAAAACATTTTTGTTACTTTAAATAAATTAAATGTTTACAGAAATAAAATAAAATGTTTAAAAAATATATTTCAAAATAACTAAATCTATCTATCTATCTATCTATCTATAATAAAAACTATAATAGTATCTTAGTATTTAGACTTAGTATTTTTGTCTAGTTCCCTTTCATGGGAACTTCGAACTGCGTCCTCTAGGGGTCGCTATGGGGAATGCCTCGTCGTGACCCGTGTCTGAAGCATACATTGAAAAAACACCAACTTGTTGTCCGGCGACAGCGATGACGTCACTA
>NW_015656197.1:396851-405189 GCF_001515625.1 Sinocyclocheilus rhinocerous
GAGTCTGGTGGTTTGTTGAAGAAGTGCTGCAAAAGGTCTCAGGTTACTTATGTAACCATGGTTCCCTGAGTAGGGAATGAGACACTGCGTCCTCTAGGTTTCTTGCCATGCTGCGGACGCAAGCTTCAGACGAAGAAGTGAATGATGTGTAGCTCCCGTCGCCTATTTATACTATAGTCGCACCGGTAGTGACGTCATGGCTGTTGCCGGCCAACAAGTTGGTGTTTTTTCAATGTATGCTTCAGACACGGGTCACGACGAGGCGTTCCGCATAGCGACCCCTAGAGGACGCAGTGTCTCGTTCCCTACGCAGGGAACCATGGTTACATAAGTAACCTGAGACGTTTTCCCTTACAAATATCTAAACATTCTTAAATGAAAATGCATTTCATCGAGAAGAAAAATGCCGTAAGATAAGAAATGTTGTATCCTAAAAAACATGTATCAAAATTAAGTATCTTTGCTTAAACAGAGAAAAATATCTGTCAGAGGGGTCAGATAAATAATCTTGATCTCCTATTAAATTAAGATGATATTTCAGACCCCATTCGCGGATATTTTTCTTGTTACATTTTTCCGGAAACAAGATTTATTATCTTATGTCATTTTTCTACTGAAGTAAATGTATCTTCATTTAAGAAAGTTTAGATATTTGCACTGGAAAGTAAAACAAAAGTCTTTTCTTTTCTTTTTTTTGCGGTGTAAATACATCAAGATCCAGTTGATTGATGGGAATCGTTCAAATTAATGTTTCAAAACAACTTATTTCTTGTTTATAGGATGCCTTATTTATTCTTGTTTGGCTACAACTCTAAATGAGGAGCATAACAATGTTTCGGGGTCTTCACCCCTCTCTCTCTCTCTCTCTGCCATCAACATACACACAGCAGGAAATGGCCTATCTGACATATTTATAGAACAGCAGTAGACTATTTCAATCAAATGGTTCACTTGCCGTCTGCAAATAACCCAAGTGGAAAACTGCTATTAATAAAGAAAAGCACGCTCAGGGCATCATGGGAAAAATTAATAGTCCCACACGTTGCCAGAATAGATGATTCGAGCTCACCTGGGAAAGCAGCAGGTTCCCCTCATGCTTGTAAACACTTCTAGAATTTCTGATCCAAAATAAGCCCAGGCATCTTCTTGACCTGAGGGTAACTTCCCTTCCTGTCCCACTGTCACTCTGAGTCCAGCAAGCTCATGTGAAGATGAAACTAACAGACACATGCATCATTTTGATAAGTGACCCTGTCTGCTTCCTGTGTGTCTGACCAGCACTCATCATGCACTTCCTCTTCACCGAGCCATCAAAGGACCACAAATGATTTATGAGCTGTACTGGCACACAGAGTTGCCTTTGTAAACAGAGATCAGCAAAAGAAATGGTCACTTGATGTTTCCTGCAGCTAGGACTGTCTATTATATGAGTGCATAATGATAAGAATTAGAAGAAAATGATAATAACAAACAATATTGTATTACTGTAACAAACTTAAACACAATGCAATTATGTAGAAAATTCAAAATTAAACACCTGTAAAAAATTTAAATGGAAAATTCCTTCATATTAATACATTACATTGTGCCCTATTTTTACGGATTTTTTATAGTGTGGATAAAAAATAAAATAAAATAAAAAGTGAGAAAGTAGACTTAAAATAGTTTAATGGCTTCAATATTTATATTATATTCATGTCATTCTACCCTGTGCAAAGTTTATAAAAACTTGTACCTTTTATTCTTGTTTCAGTAAGTTTAGTGTGAATAAATTACATTTTTATAAGGTGAATGCATGTATATTAATCTTACATGTTATAAGCTATTATTATACAGTATATATGATTTATTAACCATTTCCACTCTAATTTTCACTGTCCCACAAGATAAAAATGAATATAATTAATATTGTCATTATTTAAAATGCAGTAAATGGTTAACCATTTCTTTGTCCTATATGGACCTGTTGTTATATATGCTGCAGTGTTATTCGATTTTTTTAATTTTTGAGCCAAATCAAAAAATTGTCCTATGGTGTGACTGTCTTAAGCAGGGGTGTCCAAACTCGGTCCTGGAGGGCCGGTGTCCTGAAGAGTTTAGCTCCAACCCCAATTAAACACAGCTGAACCAGATAATCAAGCTCTTACTAGGCATACTAGAAACTTAAAGGCAGGTGTGTTGAGGCAAGTTGGAGCTAAACTCTGCAGGACACCGGCCCTCCAGGACCGAGTTTGGGCAGCCCTGGTCTTAAGCATGGGTCAATAAATTAAAAATTTTATAAATAAAAAAAGAAAAGCATAAAAAATGTTAATAAATACCTCCGGCATGATTGTACAAGTGTCTATTTTAGTAAATGTCAACCATTTTTTTCCATCCATACATTTCTGAAAACGTAGGAACTTGATACATTTTGTCTCTTAAAACCATGTCCTCTGGTGTGACACCATATCCTGATTTTAAATCGGCCAATTCCAGAGAAAACTTTAATTAGTTGAAGGACCCCATTCATGGTCGTGTTACTGAAGCCCCCAGTGAAGCCCATGACATGTGCACATGGTCAATTTTTGTCTCAGAATTGTTCAAATATTTAACTTTTTTGGAACCACTATAAATGTTTTCCGTTTTGTTGTCCATTAATGTGACACCCCTAAATTATATTTTTTTATTAAAAAGTGCATGTTAAACTACATAATCATAGAAAATTATGCAAATGTGTCTTGCTTACCGCTAATGGCAGGTTAGCTTGGAATAGCAAGGTCATTAATTGACAGAAAAAGGCTGAAACGTCCTCTCTGGTGTGACACCATATCTTGATTTTAAATTGGCCAATTCCAGAACAAAATTACACTAGTTGAAGGACCCCATTCATGATCGTGTTACTGAAGCCCCCAGTGAAGCCCATGACATGTGCACATGGTCAATTTTTGTCTCAGAATTGTTCAAATATTTAACTTTTTTGGAACCACTACAAAAGTGTTATGTTTTGTTTTCCTTTGGTGTGACACCCCTAAATTATATTTTTTAATTAAAAACTGCATGTTAAATCATGGAAAATTATGCAAATACAGGTTAGCTCGGAATAGCAAGGTCATTAATTGACAGAAAAAGGCTGAAACGTCCTCTGGTCTGACAGATAATGTCCTCCGGTGTGATGCCTGTATTGTCACACCAGAGGACAAGGTCTCTTTAAAAAGCATTTTAAATAATTAAATAAGATTTAACTAATTTTTATTCTTTTTTTTTATCATTTTCAGTGTTCTTAAATGAAATAATGACATTAATTAAACAATTTTCTGATGTTTTTACAGAAAACTTGTACTGTTATAAAGTGTCATGAACATAAGTATAAAATGTGATGCTTTGTTTTTGAGACAGAAAGAATTGAGGGAGAGAAATTAGTTGAAGAGAGAGGACACGGAAATATAGACAGAAAATTAACAGGGACCCACCAAAAGGGAGGAGATCCTACGAGAACGATACAGAAAGTAAATAGAATCAAAATGATGCCTTAAAAAGAGTAACCATATAGTTTTTAAAAAATCATTCACATCTTAATGAATATAGTTTGAATATTAATCATATTTAGCTGTGCAGGGGGGGTAGGAAGAGTTTCTGTAACATATTGATTGACTAAGAGACTGAATTTTTCAAAATGAAACTTTCTTTGACATATTCAAAATTAAATAGAAATAACTTCAGGGCTCCAGACTGCGACTAAAACGGTTTGTGCAGTTCGAGAGAGATCGAAATGACGGAGACGTGCAAGTAAAAGTGCACAAAAGCAGTGTCTATTTCGTGCACAACGTGAACAAACAACAACAGGTAAAGCTGTCAGCTGTGTGGATATTGGCAAGTCTGCCAAATTCATAATGAAATTAATACAATAAATACAGTTTTGGCGCTCTTTAATGCGACAGGCGCGATCGCTTTAGCGCCTCAGTTCAAGCGGCAAGTGAACCCATTATATCTTTCTCTACTAGTACGAAATGAACATGAATTAACATCAAAAGGTAGGCTAATTTTATTAGAGAGCATACAGTAAAACTTACTGAAATGTCTCATGCAATCGCTCATTCAGTGTTTCAAACTGCGGAAAACTTGTAAACCTTGTAAACATTGCCACGTAACATTTATCTCAGAATAACCATTCGGTGTCCTTCAGAGTGCCACGAGAACCCCTTAGAACGGTATTGTTTAAAATCCATGTTATGGTAAGTGTGCACGTGAAGTCTTTGTACACTTTCTAAAATCCACACTGTGGTAAGTTCGCACGCTAGTACTCTGCGTTCTTTTCTAGAATCCTGTATGGTAAGAGCTACGCGTAGGAGCTTCGTGCTCTTTCTGAGTAGTTTAAAACCCCAGTTCCGTCTTGGGCACCACTCCACCTATGTATCCTCTGGATACCTACTTTAACAGGGTGTTGCTACTAGGGGTCTGTTGAGACAGTTCCTTCAGCATATACAGAAAAATGTGCGGTAGCCCCTGTGTGACAGGCCAAGACTTAGTATGATTCTAGGCTCTTGGTCGTATTCCCTTAAAGGAATCTATTCCTGATTCCAAGCCTTGAGCTCTACCAGGAGTCTGGCCCTAACAGGTAAGTATTTTGGGGTATGTAGCCTAGGCCTTGGGCCGTAGGGAATAATGTCACTGACAGCCGTCTAACGTCCCAGGGGCGACTCCCATAGCAAAAATCAAAACTCACTGTCAGCCAAACCAGCTCTACATGGTAAAAACATTTTTCTAGGTTGTAAATAAAGATTATTGGCTTACAATTTACAGGAAAATGCTATTTCAGTCTTTGTACTTCAAAATGTAATGTTTAATTCAATTTGTTACTTGCCATTTCTTTGTAATTATTTGTGTTAAAATTGTTTCAAATTAAATTACTTTTTTATGCTTCAGTCATCATTTCCTTTTAAACACCCTATTAAGATATAACCCAAAGACACTCATTCTAAGACGACATGAAAATCTTGTGGCATCCGGCCGGAGTAAAAGCTCAAGCAGGACTGAAGTCAGTTTCTCAACCCTTGGCGGAAAAATATACGAGCTGTGTGGAGGTTTAGTGAAATAGAAATAGTCTACCTGTATTGGCGCATCACGCACATGGTGTTATCTGACGGAGAGATGCAAAGCAGTTTAAAGCCTGCACGGGTCCTGTTTGGTAAACGTGCACCAGCAGTACTTAACAGAACACCCGACCCATTATCTGACAGCAGCACTAATTTAATTCCGTACCAGACCAGAACCATTTGACATAAAGACCGCGAGTCGCGACCCGAGCCGCACTCGCATTAAATCTATTACATCAGGTAAGCAAGATTATTTATTTTATCATGTAACAAAAGCAATCAAACCAACATTAGGCATTCTAAGTTGGTGCTTTGAAGAAAAACAGACATGCAGCGCAACATGATAATTAACAGAAAAAAAGATGAGAACGCGCATCCTTTCTGAAAACAATACAAAACTTTAGCCAAGCATCTTGTGATCACTCTGCCAGGCTTTTGAACAAATGTGCATTGGCTAAATCACATCATACACACGCTTATAATTCTTCATAAATGAAAAGAACATTCAAATACAAGCCTTTACTGTTAAATGTCACAGTTACAATATCATGATTATGGTTAAATAAGAAAAGACATAACCAAATCAGGCTACATTTATTTTCATACTAAATATCTCAACACACATCATTGGATATGACATTAAGCGCGACTTGTGTAGATTAATTTAGTAAAAAAAGGCTTGCCTGCTTTCTTTGGCGTACATTTGTATACTTTTACTATCGAATCAATCTCAGCATGCGTTAATTTTGTGTCGCTATATGGTTAAATTATGCCTACGTCTTTCTTTGGCCTGCGCTCTGGAAGTGATCTGTTAATTCTGCTAAACTTTAATTAAAACTGAAACTTTCTCGTCTTTAAAAGCCCATCAAAGTTGACACACGCACCCATTAATGGATTCACAAACATCCACATGCTCCTTCTACACCAGAGGACGTGTGGGTCACATTAAGGTCTGCGCAAATGAGTGTACATCAGGGCCAGATGTTTGTTTCTGACGGAGCTCTAGGTGAATTATTAACGCTAATAGCCTCTTATCGCGAACAATTAAGCACGCAAAGCACAGAAGATTTAGCTAATGGCCCCTGGGGCCTTGGACTCTATAGAAACAAACAGCTTCCAGCTTTGTAACCACGAATGCCTCCACCTTTAGGTGCCCTTAAGCGCCAGTCTGAATTTGGACACCGAGCAGTCGGCTTACATGCTGAGCAGGGGCTTAGTTACAGCTGCACATATTCAGCTCAATGTAGAAAAGTGTGGAGAGTTCTGACGCACTCAGTGCAAAGGCGATTCCGCTTGTTAGCTTGTCTTCCAGCTGTCTCCGGGTCCTGGGTTTTACTACAGCGTGGTTCCACAGAGAGCTTTGGCTGTCTAAATAGAGCTCATCCAAAGGCTAATCACAGGCATAACTGATCCCCCAGCCTCAACATGCTCTAAATAAAGAAATCCTCAATGCACACGGCTCATAGACTCTTTGGAGCCCTACCTTGACTATTTTGGAAGTTAAAAACCAGCAGATAACTATCCACTAAATCTTCTTGCTCACTGGACTTCTGTCTGCTTTTAAGATGCACTGGGGAATGAATCTGAATAAGCTCTTTAAAACATTCATCTACACTTCTCATCAGGATATATCTCCATTTATAATGCTGTTCTCCATCATTTCAACATCATTTGATGATGCTGCCACGATCAATAGAAAGTGCACACAAACAGCGATATTAAACAAAACAATCAAATGAAATTAAATTTTTGATAAGACAAAATCTACAATACTAATCTATAAATCTATAATTGATAAATGTACTTTGGATTTAAAATTAGATTAAATTAAATAAAACAAAATAGGAAAGTGGACTTTAAATATTATATTATTTTAAAAAAATTATAAGTATTTTCATATTTATAATATTATATTAGTGTCATTAAACCTTGTGCAATGTTTACAAAAACTTTAAATGATTTTTGTTTCAGTAAGTTCCGTGTAAATAAATGATTTTTTATAAGGTGAATGTGTATTAAAATTAGATTGTAATTGACTAAAATAAATAAATAAATAAAACATGTAAAAAATAAAAATATATTACAATTACATTATTAAAACTAAGCAAATAAAATTATTTTGAATATTATTTTGAATATTGTTTTTTTTTATAAATAAAATTCAAATCATTAATCAGTACAAACTGTAATTATATTACTGTTGTATCAATTATTTCTGATAGCCTCCTTACCCCTAAATAACACTATACATAAATATACATAAATTGTTTGTTTGCTTTACAGATTTGTCAAAGTCTTGTCCTCTATATTGTTGTTCTTGGCAAGAATAAGCAGCAAAGTGGATCGACTTTTGTTCAGGGTAAAATATCGACAGTATATGTGAGATATTTGTATATGTAAATGTCTTCAGACTACAAATGTAGTCTGGTATAATTGAATCACACATTATTTGAACTTATCATTCTCATTTGTTGCCACCAATCATAATGCAAAGATATAAAAAGCTATTTATCTCATTCTAAACAAAGCTTCAGCATACCAACTCCACAGTTATTTCTATAATTAACTAAGTGGAGAACTTACATGTAGATAGAGTCAATTCGCATGTTTAAGCCAATGCGTGCAGACAGCAAGCAAACCTATGTAATTAAATAAACTTCTCACGAAATGAAATTACAACATGCACCTCGTCGATATGTGTGAAGCGACACATAGGCGATGCTAAACCCAGCGCATCCCTTGTGAGAGGCTCAATCAGTTAAAGAGGCCATTTTATTGAAGTGTCTGAGCCTCAGCTATTGTGCTAACAGGTGTGATCACAGCACAGCACCCTCACATCACAGATTCCTGTGGCCCGTCTCAGCCTGTCAGAAATCACATTAACAACACACCTTCACTGAACCCAGCCGAGACGGAGGGATCTAGACCACGTGATCTGCTGTGACTCTGGATGGGAATCATGAGGAATTTAACGATTCTTGTTTTGAATTTGATTCCATTTCATGATTATGCTTCCATAATGATTCTTTCAGCACTTTTGAACAGTGTTATTTTAGTATTGAGATACTATTATAGTTTTTATTAATATTTGTGTGTGTGTGTGTGTGTGTGTGTATACACACACTACACACACACAAATGCCTACATACCCTCCGCCTGTGAGAGGAGATCTCTCCTGACGGGCCAGAACGGGGATACTAACAACAGACGGGCGCACTCTCTCCAGAACTCCCGGGAGCAGAAAAATCGGAGGAAAGGCGTACAGA
>NW_015656197.1:405299-409675 GCF_001515625.1 Sinocyclocheilus rhinocerous
TATGTATATATATATATGTATATATATATATATATATTATTTTTATATCCTGTTTTATATCCAGGATTTTTTAAAAATCCTGTTTTTATTTTATTTTTAATGTTTTAGTTTATGAATTTCTTTTTTTAGTTTTACATTTAGTTATTTTAGTGCATTAAATTAACCTAATTAATTCTGTCTTTTTTTTTGAGTTTATGTCTTGCAATTCTGAGAAGAATAGTCAGAATTTTGTGAAATATAAAAAATAAAGTATAAATATAAAAATATATGAATTATAAAAAAGGACAGAATTCTGAAAAAAAAGGTTGCAATTACCTTATCTTTTATTCCATGGTAGAAAAAAAAACAGAATAACAAAATGTAAATTTAAAATTCCGAGAAAATAAAAAGTCAGATGCAAGTGAGAGATGCAAACTCGAAATTTCGAGAAAAAGAAAATCTGAATTTTGAGATATATATTCAGAAAAG
Source organism: Sinocyclocheilus rhinocerous (assembly GCF_001515625.1). Lineage (NCBI taxonomy): Eukaryota > Metazoa > Chordata > Actinopteri > Cypriniformes > Cyprinidae > Sinocyclocheilus > Sinocyclocheilus rhinocerous. The sequence continues at coordinate 405,768 of NW_015656197.1, forward strand.
CAAAAGGTGTTTGAACAACATGATATATAATGGCAGAATTTTCATTTTTGGGTGAACAATTCCTTTAAGTCTCATTCCTGCAGTCATAACAATACAAACAATTATTCTAGTACAATTATTCTAGTTTGTGTTTGCTTGCTTTTTGTTTGTTTGACATGATTTAGGGGGTAATTAAATGTTAAGAAATTGCTTTGACACTGTTAACTGAAAACCTATTGCATGTTAATTCAGAAAGAACTCTCCAGCAGATATACTTCAGTTTGTTGTCTCAATATAACAATTAACTTATTAAGCATCAGGATGAACAAACAAATAAGAAGCCGAGGGAACACTGTTTACATCCCCATCTCTACAGATGTAAACACACTGCTGACAGCTGAAGAAAGAGAAACATTAGGCCGAGCAACAGCTCAAACCACAAAGAACGCCTGCCGGGAAACTACTGCTGATAAGCGTTTTGTGTGTAATGTGATTGAGCTAAAACAGACACAATGCACTGTAAATGTTTCTGTAAGTACTGTCAGTGCAACTGATCCACCATTAACAGCACAATATACACAAATACTCATGTTCGGCTGTGTATCTGCCTGTTTTCATATATACATATATATATGAAGTACTTGCGCTCAGTTAAATATTAACTTTTTTTTTAAATATTAACTTTTTTATTTTTGATGCTGGATGTGAAGCAAAAGTTCAGATTCAGTGTTATTTTTGTATTATTTATATACCACTTTATTATTTATGAATATTTTGAATTAGCTTTTATTTTTGTTTTCTGTTTTGATTTTAATTTTGTAGTATGTTTTAGTAATTGTATGTGCTTTTGTCATTTTATTATATATTTTTTTCTTTTCTAGTTTTATATATATATATTTCGTTTTAGTTTTAGCAATTTTATTATTTGAAGAGCTCATTTGCAAAAACAGTTTACTCTACGTTTTTAACAATTTTCAAAAATCAGTTTTTGTTCATTGTGCATTCCAATTAATCTCAATGAAATGGCAGTTGGGTTATTTTGATTAGGTTAAAAAATAACAAAAAATACAGCTAACTAACGCATTAAAACACAAAAACATGATAACATAATAAAAAACATGATTTTTGAAAATTATTACAGTTATCTGTTTTTGCAAATAAACTAGTGCTGTCAAGCGATTAATTGTGATTAATCGCATCCAAAATAAAAGTTTTTGTTTACATAATATATGTATGTGTACTGTGTATATTTATTATGTATATATAATACACACACATAGAGTATATATTTTGGAAATATTTACATGCATATACATTTATATTCTTATATTTTATATTATATATAAATATATTTAATATATAAACATAACATTTTTCTTAAATATACACATACATGTGTTTGTATTTACATATACATAAATACTGTATACACAGCACACACATATATATTATGTAAACAAAAACGATTATTTTGGATGCGATTAATCGCGATTAATCGTTTGACAGCACTAAAATAAACTCTTCATTTCAACCAAGGCATTTGGCACACAACTTTTGTGGCACATCCTGCTCTGTATTTTAATTTGCCTTCGAATTTATTTGTTACTTTCACGTGTAAATAATATCAATCATTAATATAAATCAGTCCTGCTAAATGCTTCACAAACATATTTACTGCACTATAATATGTATAGCAAATCAACACATTTCTAACGTCACACAGTTCAGTGTATATGTCAGCCCAACTGATAGTCACAGAATTAGTAAGTTTCCTGCATTGTATTTAAGCTTTTTAAACCTTTACTACTTCTTATAATTCCTTATTACTGCATTGTGCTTGTTTGAAAGCAAATACATCTGCAGGTATTCCTGGCCTACTTAAAGCCGAGGAACATTTATCTGTGTAACAGATGAGACCTAATTACAACCAAAGCTTTGATCATTTAAAGGACTCCAGCAGAAGATGCTGAAGATGTTTCGGTGCAATCCGGGCAGTATAAATATGTGTGGTCGTCTGCAGCTGTGTCAGAAGTAGACAGTTAGTTCTATGATGCACCGATGACTCAAGACAACACCAGTCGACTTCTCAGATCTTACAGATTTGCAAAACAAAGCATTCTCAGTTTTTTCTTTATGATTACTGTCTGACTAAGTCACATTTATCAATTAGTGGTTACTAAATCTTATTGACTATAAGATTCAAATGGCTACAGCAGTGGTTCTCAACTGGTTTTGCTTCAGGGCCCAGATTTTTTTTTACATTCAACATCAAGTAGTGTCCCAACACACAACAGTTTATCATACTAATGAAAATCAATATGAACTTAAAAAAACATTAATATTGTCATGAACTGTACTATATTAACATGACATAGGCTGATATGTCCTCCAATATTGTCCTCGACAACAACAAATATGGGTTTTCTCTTCTCATTTACAAGTTGATAATCCTATTTATTAGCTTGTCTATCAAGCTTTTGGCCGTGTTTTTTCCCCTGCCATTAAAGGAATATTCACCCAAAAATAAACATTTGCTGAATATGCACTCACTCTCAGCCCATCCAAGATGTAGATTAGTTTGAAGAGCCCGGTCTCATGAAAATGCGTATAAATAGTACGCCAAATAAAAATGATTTGGAGAAATTTTGCATTACATCACTTGCTCACCAATGAAAGTGAATGGGTGCCATCAGAGTCAAAAGCCACAGTAATAAATGTCACACTTTATTTTAAGGGTCCATTAACCATTAACCATGACTTTTCCCTCAATAAACTCCTAATTTGCTGATTATAATTAGTTATTAAGGTAGTTGTTAAGTTTAGGTATTGGGTAGGATTAGGGATGTAGAATATGGTCATGCAGAATATGTGCTTTAACAAACAGCCAATATGTTAATAATTGGCATGCTAATAAGCAACTAGTTAATAGTGAGAATTGGTCCCTATACTAAAGTGTTACCATAATGTTTGGACTCTCTTTCAGAGGATCCATTTGTGAGCAAGTGATGTAATGCTACATTTCTCCAAAACTCATCATTTTGAAAATAGTACATTTTCAGCAAATTCCGGGTGAACTATTCCTTTAACCACCATATCAGAAAAGATCTGTGACCCATTTTTGTGTCGCAACCCACCACTTGAGAATCTCTGGTGTACATACTGCAGCTTATGAATCTATAATGCTAGAGCAGCACAGATGTAGACATTTACAAAGCCTCTGCCAGGCTCCACCTCTTCTGGAAGTATCTATAATTTTCCGCCTGCTTAGCATGATCCACAAAGTCCTATCCGTTGATATATGGATCTATATTTGGATACGTGCGTGGGCATAAGAAACAATAAAGAGGGCACATCTGCAAAGATCTAATACTTACATGAAGACTGGAAAAAACATTTGAAGTCGCCAACATGCTTCAGCTACACTGCTAACCTTAGTGCTGTTTGAGGGAAGTACTGTATAGTCCAAAACATGCAGAAGATGAGGACAGGTGTAATTTGGTTAACTCAAATTTGAATTGTAAAATATTAGGGTTGTGGCATTAAGAATCCAAGGACATAAAAATCATAAAAATGCATTTTCTTGCCCTGCTATACAAACCAACTCCACAATGTCATTAATTTTTTTTCTCATCATCATCAGAGAATCACATTTGATCACCATAAAGTTCATGTAGATCTAAAGATGTAGGGGAAGAGACCAGGGTTATCTCATATCTCTAACCTGAATCAAACTGCACAAATGCTTGTTTTGCCTAACAAAGTTTTGACACACCTTGTTGAAGGTACATTCACATTTACAACTTACAATACAGGGGCATAAGCAATTCATCACAGAGCCAGTATATCTTCAGCATATAATGACAAGTTTATTAAAAAAGCAATATTAGGAGAAATGCAAAGATAAAATAAGAGTTTTTATGTTTTGTTTG
>NW_015656198.1:0-811 GCF_001515625.1 Sinocyclocheilus rhinocerous
TCCATAAAACAGGTTCTGAATGAATTATGTTACTGATACCTACAGCCTTGCTCACACTACAGGATTTTTAGCCCGATTTAGCCCCGATTTTCCCCTCCCGAGAATCGGAGCAAAAATCTTGTTGAGCACCTCGATCGGTCCTGATGTTTGGCGTGGATTATCTGGTAATGTGAGGTGTTTACCGATCGAATCTTGCACCTCTCGATCTGCTCGCACACAAATCGGGGCCGCCCCGATCATATCAAACATGTTTGATATTTAGGATTTAAATCGGGATGATGACGGCTATATGATTACGTCAGTACTTTCTCAATAGCCAATGCGCCACCGCAAAACAGCTGCTGTACGGCTCCGTTGGATAGTGGAGATGGAGGAAACTGCTGCTTGAAGTTTTGTAGTAACACAACTGTCTGTATAATGTGTCGAAAACGTATCACAACTGTAAGGAGAAAGAGAAGCGCAGGGGTGAAATCGCCTCAGTTTTGAACGTAGGGGTGAGTGCAGAAACAAACATATGTAAACATCACTGAAATATCAATGATGATCTGCTGCGTGAGATCACGTGAGGCGCTCCCTCTGGCATGATAATCTTAATATCTTGTAGTGTGTGACGCGCCACGATTTTCGAATCTTGTAGTGTGTGCATGTTTGTTATTTGAGGGAAGATAATCTGCAAAGATTCTCCTTATGTGTGTGCTGCAACCAGATTTCATAATCGGTTAGGATTTTAAAACTCCTGTAGTGTGAGCCCGCTTAATGGTCAAAACCAATAGCAAAAGTAATAGGTCAATATTATTAAATTGCAGACAAA
>NW_015656199.1:0-342 GCF_001515625.1 Sinocyclocheilus rhinocerous
TTTAGAATAAAAGCGAACAATCAAATTAATCAGATTAGTTTGATAAATAATATCAGAATATGGTGGGAATTAAGTTAAATTGTATCACTTTAAACAGCAGAGAGTGATAGTAAGATAGGGATTCAACAGAAAAGCAAAGCTACACGGAGCTACAATCACAAGCCAGCAGCAAGGCAGACAGGAAGCGGAAACGGATTCAGCGGTATTCATACTTGTCCAGTATTGTACTGTCAGCAATTTTTTTTTAAAAATTCATAATTGTGACATACATATTTACACACATAATTATTCAGGTGCATGTGTAATAACTTGCGAAAACTTGACGCTACAGCAGCACTTCTT
>NW_015656199.1:393-3388 GCF_001515625.1 Sinocyclocheilus rhinocerous
GTCGTCTCGTCTGATGCACGCACTCAACCAAGCGTTCTAACCACAACCTCGCCCCTTCCCACCCCCCAACCATTCGAATTTCCATAGGCGGGAATTATTTTAATGATATTCTAATGGGTCGTTTTGTGACATCACAAAAACCACGGAAAACAACGCTGTACTCCAAATGAGCCATTCGTTGTAGTTCTTGAAAAGGGATTTTTAAAAAAACGAAATATCTCCCTTTGGAGTGGACTTTAAGATTTGTAAATTTGTTGATCTTTTTTATGCCCAAACATACACACTGGCACTATACACTGACTAAAATTCAAAAAGTGAAAAAGCATAATAGGACCCCTTTAATATACAGCCCACAGTAAACTGCAAAAAGCAAATACTCCAAAAGTGTGAAGTGGCGCTACCTGGTGCATCTGCCAGCCATGCGTTAAAGCAGAGCAGGATCAGTCTCCCACACAGTGCTGCGCTTCTGCCACGATTTATAAGAGATAAGCAGCGCAAATCACTTGATCCATTTAGGATTGACACAAAATTGTGTTATACAGAGTGATATGAGAACATTAAAGGTTCTGGCTGAAAACAACCATGACAGTGTAAACTGCATGTAAGCAAACTGCAATGTAAACAAACTTTAATAGCTTATTTCTATTTAAATGTTTCGTTCTAATTAATTTTAATTGAAGTAAAATGTTGATTGAATAAGAGCCTGATTAAAGATAAATATCTTATATAAGATAAATATCTTGTGTTTACTATTTACAAATATTAAAGTTCTTAAAGAGAGTTCACACAAAAAGTAAAATTGTCCTCATTTACTCAACATCATGTCATGCCAAACCTGTATGAATTACTTTCTAAACATAAAAGAATATATTTTGAGAAATTCAAGACATTTTTGTCCATACAGTAGAAATCAAGGGTAACCTAAATGGTTTGGTAACATTCTACATAATATATTTTATGTTCCAGAGAAGTAAGTCAGTCATACAGGTTTGGAATGACATGAGGGTGAGGAAATGATGAGAGCATTTATTAGCAGTAAACGTACTCGTTTACTAACGTAACCTCGGTTCCCTGAGATACGGGAACGAGTACTGCATCTGCTAAGGCGCTATAAGTAAAACTCCTTTTTCTCAGAATACTGAAGCCTTTCAATAACGCAGTGTAACTGCACGGCCATTGGTTCGTGCAGTATATTAAAAACGAAACCAATGGCTAGGCAGCGGAGCTGCACAAGCCTATAGCGACGAAGCCCGCCAAGCCTGCCAAAGCCCGCTAATTAAAAACGAACCAATGGCTCGGCAGCGGAACTGCACAAGCCTATGGTGACACAGCCTGCCAAAATGGGCGGGGCATCTGGCTATATAAGCATGCACTTCGCCATAGGATCCTCCGGTTACTTTGACTGAGTCATGCAGCTACATAGCACGGCCAGCAACGCAGTACTCGTTTCCGTATCTCAGGGAACCGAGGTTACGTTAGTAACCGAGTACGTTCCCTATCAATACTTCACATGTACTGCGTCTGCTAAGACGCTATGGGGAACCAGTACAATCCCGCCGTGCTATGCTAGAGGAACGACCAATGCTTGAACTTGCCTTGAGCACCAAAGGGGCCCAGAGGGACCAAGTAATTGCAGGGAAGCTCACAGAGAAACTCACAGAGGTCGGCCCGGCGCTGAGTAATCGTTCCAAGAAAAATAGTACAGTCTCGGAACCCAGTGGGGGCCAAGCGCGTACAGAGAAGGCAAACACCTGAGCACTGGTTTTGCCATAAAGCCAGAGTAAAGGTCTCTGCACACTGAGTCCAATGTGTATTAATTAATTCGTTGCGGGAAAATTAGCTAAACAGCATTGAACGGAGTCTTCAAGCAGTGAGGATGCTTTTGTTGTCTTCTCGCTTCTTAAAAAGAGAAAAAGAGAGGAAATATTGGGTCCATCCAATCTTGAGATATAGAGAGGACGGAGAGTTCCCCTCAGGAGCAGCGGGATTAACCCAGGCGATTCAAAGTTTACTTCAGGATGTCACATCATGTCAGTGGCTCAGTTTGATGCTTTGCTAGCGATACTAGAGCCGCATATTAAAAAGAAGAGCACCAATTTCTGTGAACTCAGTGTGCAAGGATCTTTACGGTGCTTTGTGCTGCGAGACGAAGTGGATGAACTTGACAATCGCCATTCTGGATTTTGGCATTCGCTTGTACGGTGGCTCTGAACTGTCAAAACACCTCTCAAAATGCTTGCCACGGATGTGAAAAACACAAAAAATCGAACCAGATCTGAATTTTTTGATGACGGACGAAAAGTTCGGAGGAAGTGTGTAAACGTGATTGACATAACGTGAAGTCGTATTTATTTTTTAACGTGCGGAAATTTCGGACTCTGTGTGCAATGACCTTAAGTCCGTTTAAGCAGAAAGGACCCGAGCCTGTAAGGCCGGGACATCCAGATTATAAAACCTGGTAAATGTGGACGGCAAGGCCCAGCCGGCCGCCACACAAATTTCTGCAATGGACACTCCGCTAGACCAAGCCCAGGAAGAGGCAACGCCTCTTGTTGAGTGGGCTCTTACTCCCATGTGGCATTGCAGGCCCAAAGAAGTGTACACTAGCTTGATAGCATCAATTATGCATTTGGAGTCCAAGTCTCTGATTCGTGACCGGAGACCCTCTGGTGTGGTTACCGAAGCATACAAAAAGCTGATCAGACTGCCTGAACGGGGCGGAACCCTCAATATATATTCTCAATGCCCTGACGGGGCAGAGTAAATTCAGCTCTTGGTCCTGTTCCAAAGGAGGAAGCGCCGAAAGAGTTATTACCTGTGCTCTGAACGGAGTCGAGAGCACTTTAGGTACATAACCATGCCTCGGCTTGCATGGACGGGAGCAACCCTTGTCCAACAGCTCCTGCAGGATGGACAATATCAGAGATGTGTCACAGGAAATTGGGTCTGAGCCGCGGGTCATACACCAGGCGGAGAAGACAGACCATTTAAGGGC
>NW_015656200.1:0-848 GCF_001515625.1 Sinocyclocheilus rhinocerous
AGGCAAAGCCACAGCAAACAGGTATAGCTGTGATGTTGTTGTTGTTGTTGTTGTTAACAGAATTTCTGTCTCAAACCTAGAAGAAATGTTGAAACAACAATACAATCATGATTTCAATGAGAGGTCAAGAGAAGACAAGGCTGAAATGTCTGTAGAAGACAAAAGGTTAATCAAGATTGCAGAAGTCAATCAAGTTGAAAGATGGACATTGCACTCTTGATTTACCCTTTAGGAAGGAGGACACCGTATGGCCTAACAATTACCATGTGGCAGAACAGCGACTTCAAAGTCTGAAAAGAAAGTTCAAGAGGAATGAACAATTTAAAACCGACTATACTGAATTTCTAACTGAAGTCATAAATAAGGGCTATGCTGACGTAGTACCGCAACAAGAGTTGAAAAGAACAGACGGTAAATTATAGTACATCCCACATCACTGTGTATACCATCCACAAAAACAGACCATAAGAGTTGTCTTTGACTGTGGTGCTACCTTTCAAGGTAAATCCCTCAACTCAGAACTTCTTCAGGGTCCTGATTTAACCAGCACACTTTTCGATGTCCTCACCAGATTTCGCCAAGAACCTGTAGCAGTTATGACCGACATCAAAGCAATGTTCCATCATGTCAGAGTGTCAAAGGCAGATGTTGACTTTTTGCGATTCCTCTGGTGGCCAGATGGTGATGCCAGTATGCCTGCTGTGGAACATCGAATGCTAGTACATCTTTTTGGGGCAGTATCATCCCCCAGTTGTGCTAACTTTGCTCTAAGACAAACAGCCAAAGATAACAATGACTGTTTACGATCTGAGGTAATAAGCACTGTTGAAAACAACTTCTATGTGGAT
>NW_015656201.1:0-1144 GCF_001515625.1 Sinocyclocheilus rhinocerous
GTGATCTCGTTCTCTGGGCTCCCGACGGTCCGCGGCCCGATGCTGCTGATCCGCTCCAGATGCTCCCTGATTCACAACATAACAGCTTCACACACGTGCTACGGCCTTTTTACTGTGTTTATTCTATTGTCATTTATTTATCTACAGATATGGGTTGTGTTCTGTCAAGTTATTGAATTGAAGCGGAGAAGCCAAAAAGATTTTCGTTATATCTGTGTATAATGACAATAAAGACTATTCTACTATTACATTCTATCCTATCCACACTATTCTATTCTATTATATGCATTACTTTATGGATGTATGAAACATTCACAATAAGATGAATAGCATTCATTTAGAAACATGAATTATCATTTAATGCCAACTTTAGAGAGATTTGAAAAAAAGAGATATTTGCTGTGCAATATGTAAAAATAAGCATTGGAAGATCTTTTTTTCTTATTTAAAGCATACAATGCATTGAATTAAATACATTCATGTGACTTATGGTATGTTGCTAGAGATATTTACTATATGACATTAGAAAACAATACTAGTTACTAAAATGTATCTCTTATTATCCCACCAGATGCTTTTAATGCTATTTTAAAGTTGATAAATAGTTCTCATAAGTCATCAGTTTTACCATGGTAGCTATGATTAATCCAATACATCAGAGTTGTCATGATAACACTGGTCAATTTCATCAACCACAACTGTTATATATAAAAAAAATAAAAAAAACATCAGTAACCAGGGTATCAATAACAGTAGAAACTACAGTATATGTAAACAACTGACTATTTTGTTTATAATTCATTAAAAATTAATAAAAAATATAATTATTACTGCTTAATTTTTTAAATAAAACAAATACACACAAAAACAATTACAATTCTTATTGTTAATCATATATTGGTCTACTAAAAGTTTTTGGGGGTCTATCACAACCATAAACAATCGTGATATAATATAAAGACACTATACCCTGACATCTCACATACGTTGGGCCGATGTCGACCCGACGTACAAAACTCCATCGGCACGATGTCGCTCAGGGATCGTTTGCTAATAGGGAAAATGTCGCCGCGACGTCGGCCTCTGATCGCAAACGCTTTCCGGCCGATGTTTGGACGATGCAGCTGTAAATACCGGCTGCTCT
>NW_015656202.1:0-5275 GCF_001515625.1 Sinocyclocheilus rhinocerous
CAGTAGTTTTCACGCTGCCAAATAGTCTACTAAGGGAATCAGTCTTGCGAAACTGGCCCCTGAGTCTTATTTAGTGTTGTTTGTCCCACTTATAAGCTCATGTCAAAAGCTTCATCTAAAATGAAGCATCTGGGTAGAGCAGGCAGTGTTATAGGCTGTGTGTTCCTCCCTGCCCACGTTACATTTCGGGTGGGTATACACACAGTCTGTGCGTTATCTACTTGGGAGGAGGGAGCCTTCGCCAGCGTTCTTGTGGTGCTGGCCCCGTTTCCGCCAAGGCGGAGCAGCAGCTGCACTCGTGGGGTTCGCAGATGGATCTGGTGGAGGGAATGGAGACGGGCAAGTCCCTATCTTCTTCCTCACCCACCAGATCCAGCGCCCGCTCTCTGGGATCGGAAGCCGCGGAGCACACGGACAGAAAGCGGCTGTCACAGCATGTGAGTACTAAACTAAGTTCTCATTCACACACAAGTTTACGTTAAAAACACACGAGTTAGAAAAACAGTCGGTTATGTCTGTGAAGGTAAACAGCTGGAAAAAAAATTGCATGTTTATTTTAGATCTGTGAGGCAGCAGCAATATACAGTAAATAAATCAATAAATCCACTGCTCTCTTGTCTCTGAGGCTGGGACTCTAAATAGTGTTCTGTTCTCGTCAGTGCAGCCAAAGACAGAACAGTTAGCATGTTTTGCTCAAATTTTCACCACGGCATTAGAGCTGGTACACCGTTGTCACTTGCGAAAACACAATGACGGCGCCGTGGGTGGAAACTTACAGATTAAGGGGCGGTAATATTATAATGAGATCCCTTTGCCACGTCACCAAGGGAGCGAAATGTGGACCTGATTGTAGCACTTAAAACCTGGAAAATTCAGATTTTCATGATATGTCACCTTTAAAACTGGAGTTAGTGTTATTGTTACACTGTTACTGTTAAGTTGCAACGTTATGAGCTGTTTGTCAGCATATGTGTAATTGTCTTCTAGTAAATCAAAAAATGAGGCATGCTGCAATGCATTCCCATCTCCTGTGTTTTTACTAATGACGTCATCAGCGACTAGTCGACATCGACTCGACTCGACTTTGGCAACTCTTTTTTTGAGTCGGGTCGAATTTCAGCTTTGTCATGCGTCTTTTGACGTGCAGTATACAGGGGGTAACGAGAGGCGATTAGCCTCTCCCGATTGGAAATGAGCGGCATGTCAGAAATTTTGGTCGCCCCTCGTAAGGATATTGCACAGTTGAAGCGGAACTACGAACCGATGGCCCTAAGTGTTTTTTCCCTCACTGTGCCTGCGTGAAATCAGAAACGAAACCATGGAGAAACCATGGGGTGCTTCTCATTTCTTATTTGTGCATCCTTGTTTCCTTTTCTCGCTTCCTTTCCTCTCGTCTTAGCTCCACCCCTTTAGGATATGAGGGAAGGATGCAAGGAAAGAAAATGAGAATGGAGGAATCAAAGGAACCGTCATTTGTATATTGAAATATTCTTGATCACTCAAGCGTCACTTCAAAGCATTGTCAGCTGCGCTAAAGGGATCTGCCCTTATGCTGTTAAAGTTTATTTAAGATATTCATAATAAATATATTAATAAAGCAATATGCCCTTTTTTAAGTATATGACATGTATGGTTTATTTAAACTGCAAAGGTAAAATATAAATTAAAATGATTACAACAGATGTGAAGGGGGAGGAAAATTTATATGTGCATCAGGTTTTTAGACGAAAAAGATTTTCCTATGCGGATAGGATAGACCTGTGTATCCTCGGATAGACCTAACTCCTCAGGAAGCCTCCTCACTCCTCGTTCCTCACCTCCTTGAGGTGCAATTAGAGAATTGAGATTCAAGATGGCTGATGTTAATGAGTGTTTAAATTTTAGTTCTGATTCAGGTGGATTCGAACCCCTGTAGATAGTCGGTCAGAACTGTATAACTGTATAATAACTACCATCACTTACCATCACATATTAGGCTGTCTCCTGATATTGGAAGTTTTAAATCTTATCTTAAGACTTATCTTTTTTCTTTAGCTTTTTAATTTGTTATTATTCTATTTTTTTTTTATTGTATTGTTGGGGATGTGTTTTATTCTTTTAACTCTGTTTAATTATTTTAACATTTTTATGTTGTCGGTAAATGTTTTTGTGAAGTTATGTTTTACTGTACAGCACTTTGGTCAGCAGTGGCTGTTTTAAATGTGCTCTAGAAATAAAATTGCCTTGCCTTGACTTGACATCTAATTTGAAGAATTCACCCCAGACTCCAGAATCTCATTAAGGCATTTACTGATGGCAAAGTTGTGGTTTTTATATGCACGCACAACTATATTACATGAGTAACTTTGTGATCCTGCAGACAAACGTGAGACAAAGCGGATTACACATGAAAAGAGTTTGTGTTCTGTGTGTCGACACGTGATGCACACGATGGTGACATTGCAAATGTTTATTGGTCACACCAAAAAATTCAAGAAGCCTTTTAAACAGCCGCCCCTGAATGCAATGATTGAATTTGCATATCTTGACAAAAGGTCTTTCCCTTGAAATGGATTACTCCTCATCAGTTAGCACTGGTAGCTTGACAAGACGAGCTACAGGTCGAGTGTACGTTATTCTCTCAACTTGCACAGTGGCTGACCTTACTCTGTCATCTGCTCCTGGGTGCACTTTGTAGATTTTCCCTACTGGCCACAAAGCTCGAGGGAGCTGAGTGTCAACAACCATGACCACATAGTGGTGGTTTGACACGTAGATTTCCCTTATCAGCCTTCCATTTCTGTCGAACTTGGAGACTGGGCAGATAATACTTAATGAAATGCCTCCAGAAGTGGTCGGCCAACAGTTGGCTGTGTCCCCAGAGGCGACGACTCAGCACTCCTGAGTCTTGATACACCACCTGGGGCAAGGAGGATTCTCTGCGTCCAATGAGGAAGCAGTTGGGAGTGATTGGGTCGATGTCAGAGGATGTGTAGCCAAGAGGTTTTGAGTTGAGGATCCTGTCAATCTTGGTTAAGACTGTTCTCAAAACTTCTTCTGTCACAGTCTGTGCCCCTATGGTAACATGGAGAGCTGTTTTAACAGAACGTATCTCCCTCTCTCAGCATCCACCAAAGTGGGGTGCTCCTGGTGGATTGAAGATGAACTTGATTTGCTGGGAAGCGAGGTGACCTTGTAGCTCCTCATGCATGGCAGCAAAGGATTCATTCAGCTCTCGTTCTTTACCCTTGAAGTTAGTGCCTTGATCACTTAACAACTCATTCGGTTTCCCACATTGAGTGATAAAGCATCTCAGGGCCATCAGGAAGGAGTCTGAATCTATGCTCGCCAACAGATCTATATACACTGCCCTAGTCATAAGGCACTTGAATAATATGCTCAACCTTTTCTCATTTCGGTGTCCGATCTTAATCATGTAGGGTCCAAAACAGTCCATGCCAGTTGAGTAGAAGGCAGGCTTAAAGAGCTGTTGTCTCGCAAGTGGTAAGTCAGCCATACGGGGAACTTCTGGTTGTCCCTTCCATTTTCGACACTCTCCACAGTGTTGTTACTGCTTCACAGCCTCACAATACCCAGTAGGTCCTCCTTAACTCTGCGAACACTCATTCTCGCCCAGGGTGGTGCAACTTCTCATCATAATCCTTGATAATGAGTTTGATCATCGTAATATTGAGGAGCAAGGACGATGGGATGAATACAATCCAGTTCTGCCTCACTGCAGCTTCTTAAACGGACACCCACACAAATGAGTCCAGTGGTAGGGTAGGACTTGTAACCCGAAGGTTGCAGGTTAAAGTCTCAGGTCCGGCAGGAATTGTGGGTGGGGGGAGTGAATGACCAGCTCTCTCTTCCAACCTGAATACCACGACTGAGGTGACACCCTTGAGCAAGGCACCGAACCGCCAACTGCTCCCCGTGCGCCGCAGCAATATGGCTGTCCACTGCTCCGGGTGTGTGTTCACTACTTACAGCTGTGTGTGTGCACATGGATGGGTTAAATGCAGAGCACAAATTCCAAGTATGGGTCACCATACTTGGCCACACGTCACTTCACTTCACTTTAAAAACTCAGGAGACAGAGAAGCCAACCTGCTCGAGCCTGATACTGGTTTCCCGGACTTCAGTTGGACCATCTTGGTAGGGAAGGACTCAGTCAGCATTTGACAAAGCACTGTTTGTTCTACCTCTCTTTGTTTGTCAGCGCATATAATGTTCGCCGCCCCATAAAGCTGCTTACTGCATGCCTTTATAAACTCAGCCAGTGTGTCATACTGCTGTGGATTTGGCATAGGTAAAACTGTGATCAGTCCAGAAAATGCAGTCTGCCGTAACTTGTTCCTCTGTTCTTCAGCAGGCAAGGAAGGTTGCTCAGGCCGATTCGCTGGCAGCAGTTTGAGAAATGAAGGACCTTGGTTCCATTGGCTTCCTTTTACTTGGTCACATAAGCGTTTACCTCTTGTGATGCCGTCTGCAGGATCGTATGTAACGCCAGGTTGCAGATGCTGTGAGTTCTTGTATTTCTTCCACCAGGGTTCCCACAAACACCTTGTAACGACACAAACTTGACAACAGCCAGGTAAGCACAGTCATAGAATCTGACCAGAGTGTTAAGGAAACAATGGGAATGGTGAGTTCTGTGACAAGGACCTTGGAGAGCTGGGCACCCCTCAGAGCTGCACATAGTTCAAGGCGAGTATGATTTGTGTTCTGGCTGCTAGAAATGCAACTTCAACTTGGCCTTCTGTGCTTTCTGTCGGCAAATAGGCCACGGATCCATAGGCCTGCTAAGGTGCATCACAGAATACGTGTATATCACATCTGCTAGTCGGGAGATCCACGTGTGGACTGGAATAGCATCTTGGCAGTGATATCTTTTCCAGATCACTCTTCTCTTTCTCCCATGAACTCCATAAGCTGAGCAGATCTTCTGGCAGTTGCGGGTCATCCCAGTCCCGCTTTTTATCCCATAGGTTCTGCACCAGTATTTTCGTTTTAGTGGTGTACGGGATAATATAACCAAGGGGATCGTATTGGCTGGCCAGGACACTATAAATTCTGTGCATGGTTACTTTAGCGTAGGGATGCACCGATACCACTTTTTCCAGTACTCGCCCGATACCGATAATTTTATTTTTGGTACTTTAGTTGGGCATTAGCGACAGCCTGTAGTCTCGTGGGCATGCTGTCATCCAGGTTCATGCAAACCTGAACTTCAGTTTTTTTCCCATATTCGGCCTGAATAATTTTTGGTCCCAAATTTGTATCAGTTTTACTG
>NW_015656203.1:0-292 GCF_001515625.1 Sinocyclocheilus rhinocerous
TAGAATGCTATCAACAGCTCAAGCCTCCATTACCAGCTTTAAAATTACGTTTTGGAGAGGCGTTGGATGAGATGCGGAAGAAATAATCCTACTCACAATAGCGATTTAAATACAAAATCAGGACGTTGTATTTGGTGTAACAGAATATGTTGACATGCTTTAATGTTCAAAAAAATAACCACAGCATTAACCACAACCTTGAAATAAGAGCGGGAAGTTTATCAGATGCGTGAAAGTAGCGTTCGTTGCAAACAGACATCGGGCGCGTTTTCTTTCAGAATCATCATTCGCC
>NW_015656204.1:0-519 GCF_001515625.1 Sinocyclocheilus rhinocerous
TAGGCCTATTTTTGTTATTTTCATCATCATCATTTGTTATTCTTACACAGTAAATTCCCGAGTGTTAAATTAAAACTGCTCGGAGCATATATGGTCCCACTCTAAAAGAGTGTTAACGTAACACTGAAGCAGTGTTAAAGTTAATTAGATAATTCTGTGATTAATTAAGTGCTGATTGAGCATTAGTGATGAACAGCTGCTGTTAACAAGCAGAATCACTGAAGAAAAGAGAAACATTTAAAATAATTTGGCCTAAGCTTCATCTGTCATTCATCAATCGAAATTGATGGGCCTACAAGACCGAAAATTCTATGAAGGATGTAGGCTAGCCTATAATGCAAATGTGAGTAGCCTATAGGCTCATGGTCTTCACACCGATTAACTGTTTCAAACAGATCATGCAGATTGGTAGGCCTATTTTTGTTATTTTCATCATCGTCATTTGTTATTCTTATTATTAGGCTAAGACACACAACCATTTTCTTGACCAAGTCTTCCAGAACAATTTTCACCATGCCT
>NW_015656205.1:0-600 GCF_001515625.1 Sinocyclocheilus rhinocerous
GCAATGCCTTTGTCCATATTATGGATTTCCTGAGTCCTATTCCTTATGTGATGCTCATGTGGAGTTTCTGCACGAGGGTGCCCTCTGGCGTCCAGTATGAATGAAACAGACATTAAATGTGTTTATAGCGCTCAATAATGGCCAATCCGTCCAGTATGAAAGAAACAGACATTAAATGTGTTTATAGCGCTCAATATTGGCCAATCCATCCTATTTTGGGTAATTTTTTTTTTTTTAAGTATCAGTTCAGGCACCGTTTAGCACCTGAACCATTTTAAAAGTATCGATTTGGCACCGGTATCGGAAAAACCCAAACGATACCCAACCCTATCCGCTACCCCTTACACTTTGTAATATATCATCTTTGTCTGCCTTCAAAACTCAGCTAAAAATGTATCTTTTAAATATGTATTTTGGATAATGTGGCCATATGTGGCCTTATGTGTTTGTATTGTGTATGTGGGTGTACAAATGTTTTGTATAGCACTATGTAAAGTGACCCTGAGCTATGGAAAGGCGCTATATAAATAAAACTACTTCTTCTTCTTCTTCTTCTTCTTCTTCTTCAATATCCAACAGGTTTTGAATAAAATTTAGCGT
>NW_015656206.1:0-3930 GCF_001515625.1 Sinocyclocheilus rhinocerous
ATACTAGTACGGCTTATAGATTAAATGTTACAATGGCTTTCCATACTTAAAATATAATTGTGACTAGTGGAAACTGAATTAGAGATATCTCTAATTACCTTAGCTAGTCTGAAGGTATCTAGGACGTCATTGCAGATATCTTAAATGGAGTTTTGACTAGTCATAAAGTATTTAGAGATATCTCTAATCCGATTTCTTACTAGTGCAATTATAATTGCAGATATCTCTAATTGTCATTGTGACTAGTCGAATTATAATTATGACTCGTCAAAATACAATTGTTCCTATCTTAAATTATATTTATGGATAGTCAAAACAAACTTTTAAATGCTAAAACGGCTTGCGATAATGTGACACTCTAATAAAGGACAGAATTGTTGTAGGCATTCGCGACTACGCACTGTTGTTCTACTGAAGCTCATTTGGCACATGTTCCTTTCCGCCCTGGTTTGACTTGCGCCTGGCGCTGAGGCGAAGTTGAAGTACGCGTCTGAAAAGTGTCCCATTTTATGTGGTCATAAAGAGATACGGTGGTGTCTTAATAAATGCATTTCTTGTCAAGAAAACAAAGGGACAAAAACTGCAGTTTTGAGTGGGGTGGCCAAGCTTAGGTCAGTGGTGGCACTGCCACCCCTGGCCACCCCCTGGCTCCGCCCCTGGTTATGTTGCTTCTACCAGCTGCTTATTGCTGTAGATATGCAATGCAGAGAGACGTAGACGCGATGCCCTCTTCTGGAGATGGGGCGGAATATGCAGCTCATTTGCATTTAAAGCGATACACTCCAAATCAGGTCTTTTTTAGACACACCCCAAAAATGTCATTTTCCAGCTGTTATAATAAATTATCTGTGGGGTATTTTGGGCTGAAACTTCACAGACACATTCTGGGGACACCCAAGGCCAATATTACATCTTGTAAAAAGGGGCAAATAGGTGCCCTTTAAGGTTACGTTCACTGATTCTAGCTTATCTCATCCTTTTCATGTGAACGGAGAGTGCTACACGCTTACATTCATAAATTTAAACTTTATATCTATTTAATGTCCACAATTAGGCCTATTTATTCATGTGTCACACACACCTACCTAGTGCCTATTGATCTAAATAAAAGACGAGAGTTGGGAAATGTTACAGACATATTATCGTGATACTGTTCAGCCTATTATGGATTTTTTTTACTTCCACTTCATTTTTATCCAAATAACTATTTGCACTACATTTACCAATGTGACACACAATATTCATACAATGGTATATCCTAGAAATACTCTGTCAGCATATAGTAGCCTATAGTTCGCTTGCAAGTCGCAGCAGCACAAATTATGTACGTGCCTAGCAACATATTTCTGCTTCAAATGTTATGCGTAGTTAACAGTGAGTGGTGGCTTCAGACAATATTTTATTAAAGAGCAATATTCAGCGCAGCACTCGTACTGACTCTTATTCTGTCTGACAGAATTAAAAACTCGTACTGAAGAATCAGAATCAGAATCAGAATGACCTTTATTGCCAGGTATGTTTACACATATGAGGAATTTGTTTTCGTGACAGAAGATTCCACAGTGTAACAGAATGACAGTGACAGGCGGAGCAATTTGACCATTCAGATGAAGGGGGCGTTTCAGCGCCGCCCACGTGTGCGAATGAAATATCGAAACCATTTGTAAACCACAAACGAAACATGAGAAATCGAGCCGAAATCTCATTTTCCGTTTGTTAAGCTAAACGAATAAATGGCTCGTTTATTCGTTTAGCGTAACAAACGGAAAATGAGATTTCGGCTTTTCTTTTCATTTCTGGTTTATCCATTCCAAATAGGAAATGAAATGATCAAAACGTACACGGACCATAATGCCTAATCATAAGCTTGTTCAGAAACGGTGACAAAAACTTGATTATTAAAAAAATAATGTCTATCTCGTTAAATGTCATTTAAATAAATAAATATTTGAATATTTATTTTTTTTATGCGCCCAAATATTCGAATACAATATTTTTGAAAAATACCCATCCCTAATTAACAGCCTAAATATACAACATTAAATTTCAGCCCCTAAAAATGAAAGCCCTGAGAATACAATGCATTAAAATGCAAGCACTGTTAATGCAGTGCAGTGTTTCTTTTTCCCTCTTTCAATGAGTGCAGTTCAGCACCCTTTTTTTTCTTTTTTCAAAGACATTTGTCATTATTTTACCTCTATAGAAACTATTGAAATGTTGGATTTATTGGTGAAAAGATGAAGGGAAAGGTGTTTTCACTTTGTGTGGTCTTTGGAGTTAAACAGGCTTTTTTTCAGTGTTATCACAATAACTGACCTTTAACCTCATTAACTGAAATATTCATGTTCTATTTTTTCCCCTGTAATTATTTATAGATTTATTCGTTTCTTCATGATCACCATAGGTTTAGTAGAAGTGTAAATGTGGACAGTCATTTGTGTACATTTCCAGGGCTCAGATTCACATGTAAAGATTTCATGGTGGGCCATTTTTGCAGTTTAGTTGTAATAAATGCTTCTGTTGAACTGCAGAGGAGAAGGATTTGATTTCTAAGCCATACAGTATAGTTATCTTAGAAGCTCAATGAAAATTCCAGTGGTATTTTTTTTTTTTTTGTCCCTTTTCTGGTAAGTAGTGAGTATAGTTCAAATTCTCCATGGTATAACAAGAAGAATTCTATGTGAATTTGAACATAATTAAACATTCCCAAAGTTTTATGTTTCAGGGTTCACTGTTTATTAGTGTGTAATTAGTGTGAAACTTTATTTTACCAAGCTTTAAAAGCAGGCCTAAAAAGCCTTAGTGCAGGGTGTAAATCCCTCACATTTATTAATTCTCTTTAACTGGTGTGATTTAGTCAGATTGAGATGTCAGTTGTTTGATAAACTCCCATTTTCTTTATCTCTTTAGCTGGATAATCTCACACTAATGGAGATCAACACCACATGCTCATTTCTGCTGGACTCTCTGAACTACATGTATAAACTGCGCTCAAACCTGCAGCCGGGCAGATAAAGGAGACATTTTCTGTCATTTTCCGCCTTATTGCAATATGTAGAAAAACAAAAACAGATTGAAGTTTGCTTTAATGTTCTGAAACAGATATTTGAACATTTTGCTGTTGACCGTATCATGGAATCATATCTGAACTTGAACTAGTGACCACTGCTGTGGCTTGGCATGTAAATAGTAACAGATGCTGACCAGTCTAGAGGAGAAAAAAACAAACACTGAATCAATAGTTGTATGCAATGGAGATTTAAATTGTATTAGTATATTATTATTATTTTTTTTGACCATTTTAATTTGTTTTGTTTAAATAAATGTATTAACCTAAATTTGTACTTTTCCGGTTACTGTAACCATTTGTGACCCTGGACCACAAAACCAGTCATAATGGTAAATTTTTTGAAATTGAGATGTATACATCTGAATAAATAAACTTTCCATTGATGTGTGGTTTGTTAGGATAGGACAATATTTGGCCAAGGTACAACTATTTCAAAATCTGGAATCTGAGGGTGCAAAAAAATCAAAATATTGAGAACATTGCCTTTAAAGTTGTCCAAAAGTCCTTAGCAATGCATATTACTAATCAAAAAATCAGTCAAAAATATAAAGTTTTGATATATTTATGGTAGGATATTTACAAAATATCTTCATGGAACATTACTTACAAAATATGCTAATCAATATTTTTGACCCATGCAATGTTTTGTTGGCTATTGCTACAAATATACCCGTGCGACTTAATACTGGTTTTGTGGTCCAGGGTCACATTTATTCAACAAAAATATGCTTTGGCAAATGGACCCTAGTGGTGGGAAACAAAAAGGAAGAGGAGGGGGAAAGATGTAGTCTATAATTGACCATCAGAGACGTTGGCCAACATGATCATCTACTACAGGGTTGTTGTTGTGCTGCTTACAT
>NW_015656206.1:4243-18619 GCF_001515625.1 Sinocyclocheilus rhinocerous
ATTTGTGACCCTGGACCACAAAACCAGTCATAATGGTACATTTTTTGAAATTGAGATGTATACATCTGAATAAATAAACTTTCCATTGATGTGTGGTTTGTTAGGATAGGACAATATTTGGCCAAGGTACAACTATTCCAAAATCTGGAATCTGAGGGTGCAAAAAAATCAAAATATTGAGAACATTGCCTTTAAAGTTGTCCAAAAGTCCTTAGCAATGCATATTACTAATCAAAAAATCAGTCAAAAATATAAAGTTTTGATATATTTATGGTAGGATATTTACAAAATATCTTCATGGAACATTACTTACAAAATATGCTAATCAATATTTTTGACCCATGCAATGTTTTGTTGGCTATTGCTACAAATATACCCGTGCGACTTAATACTGGTTTTGTGGTCCAGGGTCACATTTATTCAACAAAAATATGCTTTGGCAAATGGACCCTAGTGGTGGGAAACAAAAAGGAAGAGGAGGGGGAAAGATGTAGTCTATAATTGACCATCAGAGACGTTGGCCAACATGATCATCTACTACAGGGTTGTTGTTGTGCTGCTTACATATAGTATAATTACAGTACACAGTAGCAGTACTTTAGAGAAGAAACTTTAGATTTGTAGTCAAGTACTTCTTGTACTGTTTTTTTTTTTTTTTTTTTTACTGCGAGACAACCGTCTAAAGAAAGTCTCTTGTCAGAAGACAAAGAAACTACTATAGTATTGCAAAATAAAATAAAAAAGGGCATTACCAACACTAATGCACTTTGGCAGAGGATGTTTTATTTTAACTGTACAGTATACTGTATTGTGTATTCATATTCAATTCGTTGGCATTTGAACTTTTCTAGTGCTTTTAATCTACTGCACACTCTCTTTACAGTAGTGTAATTAAAGTAAACTTTTGCTGTATCTGCACCCCTTTATTTATGTTATAAACTATAATGGACATTGACTTGCAAAATTATTCCCGATTCCCACAAGGGGGTTTTTGTAACAGTATTTTGAATGGAAGTCTGAGATTTATACAAGTTGGTTTGTAGTTTTGAAATTGTGTTTATATTTGTGAGAAAATAGTGAATTGTTTCAAGAATTGTTAGCAATCAAGAAAAACTGTGACCATGTGGTAGGCCCAGTACTTCTTTTACTGTGGTCCAATCTTTCTTGCACACCGAGTGCCATTGTTCAGATCACACAAGAAGGTTACTAATTTTTATTTTCAGCACTCTACTCCTCGTCTACATCTGGTGCACCATGCTGCAACCTGCAAAGGTATGCACAAAACAACAAAAAAGGCATTAAACAATGTTTCACTTGTAGTCATATCTTATTGAAGAATATTTGAAGCCAAAAAGTGGAGAGTGTGTGACCACCATAATGATGTGTTCCTTCTGGTCATAATAAATTCTGCATGTCAAAACATACTTTACATACATCAGCAAAACAAAACATACATCAGCTTCAAATGTTTTTTTTTTCATACCATTCATTCAGGTGTATATGACTGTTCTATTCATGTGTTGTGAAAGGGAAAAAAAATCCAAGATTCTTCAGAAAAAAACAAACACAAAAAAACCTTATGGTTGGTCATTTAATGTTTAAAGTCAGAGTAATAAGTGACAATGTGTTTTTATGTATGAAGTGTTCCTAGAATTTTGGAAGAGAATTACTGTTTTGGAAAAGAATGTTGTGGGAAGAGGTTTTTGTTGGATAAAAAATAAAACACAGCAAACACATTTTTTGTAATATTTAATTTTTTTGTCTGAAATTACAGCAATATATCCATAAATACCTAACTACTACACTCAACAAAGAATATATTACATTACAATGAATTCAAACAAGTACATGAAAGAAAAGAAAAACAAACAAAAAACCCCATGGTTTCACAGCATCTAATATCCTCCATTAAGTTTGGGTGTGACTGTGTGTGCATTGGGCAGGTGTGTATATGCTCTCATCAGGCAGTGGTAGTGCTTCATGTGAAGCAGGTACACACACACACACACACAAAGTGATCACACTGATGGCACGCCTGCTCGGGGTCAGCATAGTCTAAATAAATGGCAAGCAAACTCCTCACCTGTGCTTCAAAGATGCATTTGAGAAACCTCTGTGTTTTAACCTTGCACTAAATTCTGATCAAAAAATGGTGTGTGCGGTCTGTCTATAACTGCATGCTGTATGTGGTACTGCATACACGAGATACATGTGATGTGCAGCACAAGTGATGGAGGTTGGGTTAAGTGGCAGGAAAGCAAACAGGTGTGTCATTCCCAGATTCTACATCATCTAAGTGAATAATATAAAAAGGTAGAAAATTAAAGATATTACAGGCAGTCAGAGTTCATTTAAGGCCCATATTAATGCTTTTGTCAATGACTCATGGTCATGTTAAAATGCATCATTCATAAGCAATGGATATAAAAAAAATAAAATAAATCTTGGCAAACAAGAACGTCTTTTGCGAATTGCGAACTTTTGCAATTTTCCAATTAACTCTCAGCAGGACTGACTTAATTCTTCAACTTGATCAAGCTTTGCTTTCAACATTTTGGCATGCCACCTCTGAAAATTTGGCACAGTAATTGTCAATGGCAAAAATGTTTTGTATATCAAACAAATTATAATTCTTATTGTACAACAACATTTATGGATTTAATTTTTGTGCATGTCAGTTCCTGGCAGACTGTCAACACTTGAGCCCTCTGTGCACACAGGTGAGATCTAGATTTCAGAATATCACATTCTAGTAAAAAACGCACTTTAATTGAATGAAACAGAAATCCAAAAAGAGGCTGCATGCTGCTTCATGATAAAAAAAAAAAAGACAACTCCGTTTAGCAGTCTGGAACTTTGTGAGACGAGTGACCACTAACCAATAATAAAAGACAGTAGATGTCCTGGGTCCTACAATTTCAGTGGGTATGTCATCAGAATGCAGGGCTCAAGTTATCCTGTAAAGCATGGCCTTGAGGGAAAAACGTTGGCAGTACGTCCTGGGGCCATTGCTACTGTAGTTCAGGCAAAAAGGAAGTGATATTATCACTCCACAAGTCCTGAAAGGGTTATTCTGACCAGCAGCAGAGCAAACACTAAAAGTAAACCTTTTAACGCCCAAAAGCATCAATATATTAGAAAAAAAAAAATGGCAGGCTTTTTTTTTTTCTTCCAAAGAATTAAAAACATACAAAATTCTTTTTCCGTTGTTTTGAAATTATTTACAATACAATGCTGAAGCACCTCTTTAAAAAACTTTATTCTAAATCTTGAAATAAAACATTTTCCTTTATTTATTTGATGTTTTTTCCCTTCCCTAGATCATAAAGAGTAGTCTGTCATAACACAGTACCTCCAGATAGTTCTTCAGGTTTTTTTTTGTCTTTAAGTGCATTTCTAGGCGTGACCTCCATGGTAAAGAGATGACAGATGGGCTGAGCTGCATTTCGACTGGCATTCTTCTCTCTCTACGATGCAGTATGGCTGTCCCTGCGAGCTGGAGGCATTCAGAGGCTTTGACGTGTGTTCATGCGTGATTTTGCCCACAGGATGGCATCACAAGGGATGGCAAATTTGTGGGCCAGATCTTCTGTTTCTCACCATCACTATCCAGGCTCTCGGAGTGGCCTGAACATGGGTCTGGGTTTGGGGGTTTGTAAGGGATGTGGGAGGTTGTCTGAGTGGTTGGTCGGTGTCACCTGGGTGGATAGCCCTTGAAGTGACTCCTAGACCAGGGGCTCTGTGGCAGCATCAGGCACTTCTTAAAGTGCTCCAGCTCTGCCTGTAGGTTCTCCCTCTCAGCCGCAAGCTTCTGCTTCTGAGCCATCAGCTCCTACAGAAAAAAATGCACACGTTACCTATGAAACATCATCTGGGGAGGACCAGGTACCTGCTCAGATAGGATGTCTGACAGGATCTGGCGTCCAGGCTGGATCTAATATTTATGGCGTGGAGGCATGACCCGATACATGCGTTACATGGGTATGTACACTCAACAGTATTTGTGCACCGCACTTGGCATTCCCATGAAAGTGATGTAGAGTGATATGAAATAAGAGGACATTAATTCAACAAACTGTAAACACAAGCGGTTATACAGTCAAACCAAAAATTATTCAGACACCAGATATCATTTTTGATATTTTTTTTACTAGTGGGTGCAGGAAACTATAGTTCCTTTATGTAAGTGAGGATTGCAAAATAAAGAAACTGACATACCCAAAAATTCTTCATACAGTGGACTACCAGTAAAATTGATAGAAAATTTGCTCCCAAAAATTATTCAGACACTTTGACCTGACCGAGTTTTGCTTAAATGTTTTTTCTTTAATTGCTACTGCAACCTTTCTATGCCACAGACTGAACAAAATTAAGCATTGCTTGGTAATTGGTTGACCTAAATTTATATCATCTAATTGTGTACAGCTGACAGCTATTCAACCTAATTCATTACATACCTTTCTATCAAAGTTATCTGACATTACCAAGATGAATTTGTTCTGACACTGTTTAACTCTGAGTTCTTGTCATATTTTATTACAATTTTCTAAACTATAGCGAATAAACTGCGATAATGTGAGAAATGTTGAAGGTGTCTGAATAAATGTTGGTTTGACTGTAGGAGACACATCTGAAATGCACGTTAAAATAGAAACAGTAATGTGTCTTGCCTGACCATTGAAAATACATCTTAATATCAGGTAGAAATGGAGTCTAAAAGATGTTAGCATTTGTGTGTTTCTTACCCCCATTGAGTGTGAGAGCTGTTCAGCAGTTAGACTGAGATTATAGTGATGCACTTCCAGCCGTCTGCACTGACTGTGGAGAACTTGTCGCTCAATGCTTTGCTCTAGAGTCAAACAGAGAGAAAGAGAGAGGGAGCGGTAAGACTCCTCTGGTTCTCCCTCTTACATTCAAGAAACCCCTGGCATCACATACACCAACACACCACAACTTAAGGATTTGCAGAGCTACTCTTCTGTTGACCAGAACTATGATATCCATCATGCAACAGTACTGATAGGAACCCAATCTGCTGAACACACATCTTACCTTCTGCATAATCTTGATAAGCTTCAAAGATGGCTTCAATGCCCTGCCACCTAGATGTTGTGGGCTCGTCCTCCTCTGTGTCATCTTCCTCATCCTCAACCTCTTCCTCAGACTCCTCTGTGGAGAGCTCCTGGCGGGAAGGCTGTGGGGGGCAGTGCTGTCCATTGGGCTGCAATGAAGGAGGGTGTGGGTGGGGTTTGGACCGGCCTGGTGTGCTCTGGAGCTCAGGAATGTTATAATGCACAGATGAATCTACTGCGTTGTTCTGTTCTGACATGACCAAGGCACCACCTGATAGAGGAAAAGATGTGTTGATTCTATTAGCTGCTTTTTACACTAAGCCTGACAAGATTGTCAGTTAAAATGAAACCTAATGTACAGTATTTCAATTTATGCAAAATGTTCTCTGGGAATCACACCATGGGTTTTGCGTCGCTAATTCCATTCTCTAGTGTTTCCCAACCCTGTTGCTGAAGACACAACAACAGTGCACATTTTCAGACCCTTCTTGGTCAAATACACCTGATTCAACTCATTAGCTTATTAGTAAAGAGATCAAGACCTGAAATGGAGTCCGATAAGGGAGACATCCGTAATGTGTCCTGTTGGTGTACTTCCAGGAACAGGTTTGAGAAACACTGCTCTACCAGTTTGAGAATCCTAGCATAAATGGCACTACCAGGTATCCTAGAAGGCAGCTTAATAATGTTTCCTACCTTATGCAACAGTCTCTGCATCTATGATCCCTTTAAATGTTGCCTACATAAGAATTTGAAACAAAGCTATTTTCATTGTGTAATGCATAGGCCATTTCTATTTTATTCATTCAGGAAACATTTAAGTTTTTCAGTCTTGTGTCTAGCATTTCTGACAGATTATAAGCAAACCGGTATGTACTCACAAGCTACTTATTTGGTATCGATACCTGTAAATAATATCTATATTAAAATTATATTAATACAAAATGTGGGTTTTTGCATGACTTTCAAATGTTTTAAGTACATTTAATACAGTTTGATTAATTTGTTATTAATGGCCAGTATGTGTCATTTAGATGTGATTTGTTTTAAATAGAATCACATACATAATCAGTATTAGTATTGTTAAAATTGTATCAAAAAGTATAGAATTTTATCAAATTAAAAAAAGTTTGATATCACCCATCCCTAGAAGGTTCTCGAGAGTGGCTGCACAAGCACTGATGACAAAACAGCTGATTCACAATTGGCCAGATTGACCAGTCACAGGTGTTTAGCGTTTATTCTAGTTATTTTGTGTAATTATGCACTACTCTAGGCCGTTTTGTAGTATAAATAGTGATTAGCGTGTTTACACTGAAAATAAAAAAAAATGAAAAGTGCACTTTAAATACCTGGATGACACTTTTAATTAACCTCATCTCATCCATTTCATCGGTATTGAAATAAGCAAACACTGCACAAGTGTCATTATGAGAAGCAGAAAGTGTCAGACTTGGCGCACCGATATCAACTTATCAACTTATTATCTGGGCATTTCAAAACGTGAACATTTCTAGATACCTTGTTTTCTGAATTATTACGACTTTCAGAATGAACATTACCTTCTTTTCCATTGATCGGTTAAATTTTACAACACTGTGTGCGTTTCTTGTGTAAAAATTTTGTCTGCTTTTCACATTGATCTGAACAAAAGCAGCAGATGGGCAGAATAAAAATGCAAATTCACTTTCTGACTGTAGTTGGCGCTTATGGAACAGAAGAAATACAGTTGTTAGAATGGCTACCTTTGTACACAAAGCAGCCCTGTGCAAGTGCAACGAAACATCTGTTTCTGACACCTGTTTGTCATGAAGAAGAAAGGAAGCCACAGTATTTACATGTATTCAAACAGCCATTCAGATCTTTGTATTTGCTTTGGCGTTTATTATACATGTAAAAATGCCTTTTTTTCCCCCAAACACTTGCTTACACTCACATATTTTTGCATTTTAATCTGTACTGAAAACATGCCAGTTCAAAAAATATTATTCTCTATTATTATTATTATTATTCTCTTATAATTTTCAAAACCCAATGGCAGGTGTTTTTGCTTTATTAAAGGATTAATTTCACTAATCTTTGATACATTTCTCTGAGTGGTTAAACGAATGGTCAATAAGTACATTTAAAAATTCTGCTTAAAGGACACCTATTATGCAAAATCTACTTTTACATGGTGCTTGGACATAAATTTGTGTGTGTGAACATAACCACCCTACAATGATAAAAATCCACCCACTCCTTTTTTAATCCCCATTAAACTAAATCACTAGGCATGCTGTTTTGATTCTCTAAGCAATATGACATCACATTGCCACGGGGGCTAACTGACAATCCTGCATTTCCATAGTTTCCACCTTCAGCGATTGTACACTGTCCTCCATTTTCTCCGCGCTTGAGCAGCTGTAATGTCATCAATGTCTTGTAAGCTATCCCAGGTGCTCTGTGTTTAAATTAGGGCTGCACGATAAATCGCATGCGATATTTAACGCGCATCTTGTCAGTAAAGCCATTCTGTAATCAGCGGTAAATTTCCATCACGTGCGTGCTTTCACATTGAGCAGCATTAACTACACAGAGCCGTTGTTCACTGACGAGCTGCGCAAAACCACGTTCATATTCGCGCGATTTTTTGCGCAGCTCGTCTGTAAACAACGGTTCTGTGTAGTTAATGCTGCTCAATGTGAAAGCACGCACATGATGGAGATTTACCGCTGATTACAGAACCGGCTTTCTGACAAGATGCGCGTTAAATATCGCATGCGATTTATCGTGCAGCCCTAGTTTAAATGTAAGACTGAACATAAGTCTTCATTTTCTCCCAACATCTGAGCCACTGTGGAATACTTCTATTTTTCAAGGTAATGCACCTAAATACATCTATGTCTGCGCAAATAATTTCACTCCAGACTGCTTTGTGAATGTAGTTATAGTGCTTAGCTAACATTTTAACCGTATTTGTATGGGTACGTTATCTAAGTATTGTAATTGATCAGCGCCGCGCTTGTGAGATTAGTTCTCTCCTGTAACATTGTGCTGTTGTGCAATTGTGCACAATTGTGCAACAGAGAGACGTATACACTATGCCCTCTTCTGAAGAGGGGGTGGGAATATGCAGTTCATTTGCATTTAAAGTGATATTCACAAAAACTGCTCTTTTGTAGACACGCCCCAAAAATGACCTTTTCCAGATGTTATAATAAATGATCTGTGGGGTATTTTGAGCTGAAACTTCACAGACACATTCTGGGGACACCCAAGACAAATATAACATCTTGTAAAAAGGGGCATACTAGGTGGTCTTTAAGTAAATATATCTTCATATTTATGTCTTAAAATATAAATATACTGAGTAAGACAATTTGTTGTGGTATGTCACACACATATAACACGTATGTCGCAGAACACTGGCTGTTTGTGTTCATTCAGATGCAGCTAAATTAAGCTTGTTCAGACTTGTCTTTTGCTGTGAAATCTGATATCTCCCATGCATGTTTGTGTGCACACAAAACACATTTTGTTTGTTCCAATCTAACTTCCCTTCTCTCCTGCAACAACATCTCTTCTCTGATGATGTATACACTGGAGCAAGGGACACTCAAATGAGATCGCAGCAATAGCAAACGAGAACAATCCAATCAATTCTCAATAAACAAAATGTCCCACCCTACATTTTTTCTTGTTCAAGAAGTCATTTCACTCAGATATGTCACAAAAAGAAAGAAAAGACTATCACAACTTTCATTTTTAATGGTGACTTTAAGTTAGTGGTTAAGTATGTAAACAATGAAATAACAGAATCTTAAAGAGAATTTGAACTGCTAATTACCTTTACTCTTCTGCAGGGCTTTTTGGGTGGACTGCAGTACTGATTCATGGAACTGCTGGGCAAACTCCTCAGCAATGAAACTCTCCCAGGGTTTGGTCTTTCCGTTGACATTAACAGAACTTTCTTTAGTGAACGGGGGCTGTCGCACACTGTTCAGCAGACTAGAGCTCTTGCCTGGGATGTGATCATTGACTCGACATTTGTCAGGTAATGCAGCAGGCAAGGAAGAGTCTTTCAGTCTTAAGGGATCTGAGAGAGATCTGTGCTGATCCAAGTGCGAGAGGGGTTCTGCTTGGGGTTGGGACACAGACACAGAGGGGGAGGGACTGGGAGGCCGTCCATTCAGCAGCTCATCAGAATGGACTGGAGACTGAGACGACAGGTCTGCAAAATAAATAAATAAATAACTACAATAATCTAATGTTTGCAGGTTAGTGTATTCATGAACATAGCAAAACATCAAACAGGCTCTCGACCAGAGTGGACTGAAGGGATTTTGAAGCTATCATGAGGAGTATTTTGTACATCCCTGACAGTGTAACACAGATGCTGTGCATCTCCTGAGGGTCATCCACACAGTAAAACACTCATTACATGCTGTGGTAATTAGCTGAGAAAACAGACAGTGATGAACATCTGGAGCTGTCAGCTGCTTTCACACACTGACAACACTCCACACTGTGTGCACACACACAACACGACTCACTGCATGGACAAACACACATGTGCACACACACACACACACACACACACACACAGATCAGTGTGAACTGACCTGAGCATAGGGCTGCAGGGCTCCTGCACAGCGGGTGAGGGTTGTGTCTGATGCTGTCTAGAGTCACGCTCTTTTGTTTTATGGCCTTCAACAACTTCTCAACCCTCTCATTATCTGAAACACAGGAAGAAAAAAAAGAGTAAGAAAGACAGACATATATTAATGTTACAGCTTGTGATAGTATATTCTTGTATGTTTGCTGCCAATAGATCTGAGGTGAGAGCAACACTGCTTTACACTTGGTCCTCATCAAGGCTTCTATCACCCCTTGCCAGTCCTGCTTCAAATTGTATTATACGACTCTGAAGTAAGCTCTAGTGTGAAAATGTCCAGATTAAAAAAAAAATAATAATAAAATAAAAATAAAACCCGGAGCATCAATATGAACACAACAGACAGCACGAGTACCTCTTCTCTGCTGCTGAGTGACGTGGTTGAGGCTGAAGATGGTGAGGAAGCATTTCTTTTCCTCAAGCTCAGGGCTGTTGTTCATGTCCTCTGGGGTGAAGCGGGTTATTAGGGGGGCAGGAGTAGGCCGCTTGGTCTGAACAGCTGGCGGGGAAAGACTCCTCTCTCTCAGCATGCGCCTCCTCTTCCTCCTCTTCACCTCCATCATTTCCTCCCGACGGGCCAGAGTCGTCAGGTCAAACATCTGCAGAAACTCCACCTTCTGTAGGAAGAGAGGGTTTTTCTCAATAAATACTGATTTACTGGGACAAGGTCATTAGAGTCATAGAAGGAATCATCAAAAATCCAAAAATCTACACAAAGCAGCAATATTTACAAACATTTGATAACTATAGTAGTAATGCATGAGACTGTGGCGATTCACCTCAGTGGAATCATCTAGTTTGAGTGGTGGCTGTTCTGCGACCCTCCTGAGATGAGCTCGCACCTCTTCCTCGTCACTCTCATCATAAGAGTCGTCCAGCTCATAGTAATAACCTGAAAAAGATATCACTGAACACTCAACAGCTCTTAGAAATGACCTACAAATGATGTAAGCTTGACTCACTGGATAAAAATGGTACAAATAAAGCCCAAAGTATACTCCATTTTTGACTTAGCATCAAACACTCAGCCTATGAAAATACATTCCAATTGATAATGTGAACAAACCCACTAGAAACTAGAGGTTGACCGAAGTATCAGTTTTGCTGATTAATCGACAGTGATAGTTGATTGCTGGAACTCTTGGCTATTGGCAAAAATCCATGCTGATAGTTTTCTGGGTTGCGTCCATTGCTGGAGTGGCTGAGAAGGGTCTGCTGTCATTATACAGTGCGAGAGCGGCCTGTAGAGGTGGAAATCACTGACACCTCGTGTTGTTTGTTTTGACACATGAGGCTGTGCAGATGTGGATTTAAAAGCAGCCATGGAAAATCCTGCCATGCCACAGAGCGCCATTCACATAGTTTTCCATTAAATTACATTTGTCCCAAATCGCTGTCAATGTACATAATGACTTCACCACAGGCTGTAAAATTGTGCATTTTCAGTCAAACATTTGTCTTTCTGTGGCTCTAATAAAGTCTGCATGCTTGATATAGAGCAGGGGTGCCCAACCCTGTTCTTGGAGATCTACCTTCCTGCAGAGTTCAATCTCCAGGAACAGGGTTGGGCACCCCTTATATAGAGAGCTGTAATATAAATCATGCTATCTCTTTCCGTTTGCTCTGTTAATTTAAACACCAAACTTAAAACTCATCTATACTGCTTTATTCATTCTTGAAGTAAACTTTTTCCCATTTGTTAATTTAAATAAACCACTAGACCACTGCCTGAATTGAACGCAACGTACACCGGTGTGTGTGTGTGATAACCTGCTAGTTTTTCCTGTTTACACTTGGCATTAACATGCGATCACCGTGATCCGATAAAGCAGATCGGATCATCAGTCAATCAGGACACGGCGTGTTTACACTTGGCAACATCAGCTGACTTCTCTATCTGGATAACCGATCGGATCTGTCTTTCCCGCGCAATATTTAAATAAGTCTGCAGAGAATGGCCCGGTGCAAAGTCAACCTGAAGTGGTGGGTTTTCTTTTGAAAATAATTTTCAGTCGCAGGACATTTCTCGCTAGCGCTCCACTCGGGTGTTCTCCGTCTTTCTTCTGACAGTTCGCGAGAGAGGGGGCGGTGTTTTGCATGATGTCGACCTGCGAATGCAGACACGATGGATGGATTGTGTTTACATTACACTGAGATCCGATCACAATGCGTCCTCGACTACCTCTGGAGCAGGACACGCTGATCGGATAACATTCTGATCAGAAGCACGTTTACACTTGTCTTTTCAATGTGTATGTGGACAACATTCGGATACAGGTCGCATGTTAATGCCAAGTGTAAACGCAGCCCTAGATGCAGCGCTGCGTTTTTGCCTGGTGTGCGACTGACATATTTCGTTATTTTGATTAGAGCATCATCAAGTGTTCTAGAATAGAAGCAGTTAAATTGTGAGAGTAAACATACAATATCCATATGTATGTAATTTCAATGCAATGGCCTTTGTGTAGATATTTAAAGGTTTAAAGATCTTAAAGCATAACTTTGAAATGAAATGGTAACACTTTATAATAAGACTCTAATTGTAACATTAAGATGAATGAAAGCTGTATAATTATTGTTCCTCGTTAGAGTTTCAACATTTACTATTACTAATACATTTTTAAATTTTTAAAGTTTCTTCTGCTAACATTAGTTAATAAACTATGAACTAACTTCAATGATCAATATAATAATTAATATT
Source organism: Sinocyclocheilus rhinocerous (assembly GCF_001515625.1). Taxonomy (NCBI): domain Eukaryota; kingdom Metazoa; phylum Chordata; class Actinopteri; order Cypriniformes; family Cyprinidae; genus Sinocyclocheilus; species Sinocyclocheilus rhinocerous. The sequence continues at coordinate 16,674 of NW_015656206.1, forward strand.
AATATTTTTATTCATTTACAAAGTATGGTTCTGGTTCTGTCGACCTCTACTAGAAACTTTTCCTTTTGTTGTTCCATCTCCTCTGTTTCTTTATTAACTGTAAAACAACAGCCCAGGCCAGTTTGAGGAAACTAATTAGTGCAAAAAAAAAAAACAAGACCATGTGACCATGTGGTTAGAAAAATTGTGCATACAGTGAGTGAACTATGCCAATGATGACATTTATGTCACATGCACTTTACACATTCTCTTTTGTACATGTAAAAACCAAAGTATACTTTGGCCTTAATCTGCAGATATATGGCCATTTAAAAAAAAAAATTATTGGCTAATCATGCAATTAAAAGAAGTATTCGCTATCCAAAAATAATGTAGTATTTAGCAACTGAAAATGTATCACACCTTGTATGTAGGCTCTCCAGCTCTCAGCACCAGTATATCAGTATATAGATAGTATATATAGATATAGATATCAGCACCAGTTTTTACAAAAACAATAATCATTGGGATGATAATTTTTCTGGGCTGTGTGAACATTTTTAGCATTTGATGACAGGCACAGTTAACTACTTACCTTTCTCTCTGGCTTCTCTGCGTCTTTTCTCCTCCAAGTCAAGTTTGCTGACAGCTTGTCTGTTCTGCTGCAGGAACTCATCGTACACTAACATGGCATCTGGTGCAAGACGTGAATGCCCCTGGAGGCTCTTAAAACACCCGCTGGACTTCAGGCCTGCACTCAGCTCTCCATATGGCCCTGACATACTCAGTGGTGCCCTCTGATGATTCAGGAAGCTATGGGTGGATTTTTCCAGCTCCACTAGGAAAGTGTTGGACTCAGAGAACCCACTGGGCTGGATGGGAGGATATTTATCCAGACTGTCCCTTTTCCGAGATCCCTCTTCCAGCTTTTCAGAGTTATAATGGCGTTCATGTTTGGACGGGGGTAGGGAAAGCCGACTAACATCATAGTGACCCAGACTCTGGGGCTCATGCAAGGTGCGTCTAGAGTCGGTGGAGGTCTCGATAAGCGATGCAGGGTTCCAAAGTGTGGTTGGTGGTGGGGGAGCGTGGTCTTTGTGCTGTTGTTTTGGGGAGATGAGAGGGGGCGGAGCTCCCAGGAGAGGATGGGCATCTCTGTCTCTCTCACGATCTCTGCTGTTGGGCTCGTGATGGTTTGGTATAGGTCTAAAAGAGGAAATAAATTTCCCAGTCTTTGTTAGCTCTGACTTTTGCAATGAAACAAAACTGTCCCAAGGTTTTGCAACCTAAACTTAACTCATTTGTATCAGTACTTCGTACACTGTAGATGATGTTAACATGTGAATCACTCTTTGAAGTCAACTGGATTTAAACCAATTCTGACACCCCAACCAAAAACACTAGACTCGAAACAAGAGGACTCAGCAATTTTATTCCACCCCCAACCATTCCAACAGTTTTCACCTGATGTCCAATTGCTCCTGATTTATGATTTTATCACCACCCATATCTGCTTTTCCATGATCCAGCATTTCTATTTTTCCTAGATGACACCTGTTAATGCAGCTCAATAATTGAATTACTGTAATAATAAAAAAAAAATTAAGTGTGACCTCTTGTATATTGTAGGCTGAATTTTTGTCATTAAAGAACACATATGTTGTCGGCGCTGATAGCCTTGTGGGCAGCGCGCTGACAGCGCTTTTGCACTACGGGCGTCCCGAGTTCAAATCCTCACTTGAGGACCTTTACCGATCCCACCCCCTATCTCTCTCCCAATTTGCTTCCTGTCAGTTCTGATCTGTCTCGTCATAATGAAGGCAAAAATGCCAAAAAAGAACAAAAAAGTCAGTATTGTATCTGGTCGGTATTGAAAAGTCCATTTTGAATTTTACGCAAAATGCGATATCCGCCGAGTTATTCTGTCATGTTTTCTCCCTTTTTTTCCAAACCGCGACAAATGCCAG
>NW_015656206.1:18637-28682 GCF_001515625.1 Sinocyclocheilus rhinocerous
CCAAGTTCAGAGGCTGTCATATGTGGATCAACTTACTATGTTGTGTATTTTCGACAGTTTCAATATGAAAAATAACTTTTGTATTGATTCAATGGATTTATTGCATTTTGGAAAAAAAACAAAAAAGAAAAAAAAAAATGTGTCATGGATTTATTGCATTTGGGGGAAAAAATTATTACATTTTATAATAAATCTTTGAAAATCAAAATCTGGATTTGAATTTTTAATGTTATTATAACCTAAAGATGCTATGTGAAAGTTTGAAACAGAAAATAGTGGTTTTCATCTTGCCACTTTCTTGGTAAAGAAAACACATTTTTACTCAAATTAATCAAAATGGATTTATAGCGTTTTGGAACCAAACTCTTCAAATATATGTTTAAAGTGCAGGGAATGCAGACAGTGTGACAAAATCCAGTGTGAAAATGCCCATACCTGTGTCCCTCTATATGCAGGTCTGCAATTTCCCCCTGTCTGCCCAGGTCCAGGTGCTGCTCTAGGACCTGCTGACGGAACTCTGAAACCTGGTACTGCCTGTCCTCTTTCTCTTGCCTTAGCTTCCGTTGCCGGGCCAACCAGCGCTCTTCCTCATTTGTGCGCTGCAGCATGGTGGCCGCTGTCAGACTGGCAGGTCCCACCCCTCCAGGGCCCAGATACATGCCATGAGCAGAGACAAGGCTGGGCACGGGGTGATGGGTGGAGTTTAGAGAATGGTGAAGTCCAGGCTGGATTGGTTTAGAGGTTGTAAGGATGGGCTCTTTGGTTTTATCTGGGGGAAATTATAGGCATAATGTTTAGCTGCACAGAATGATGGGTCACACAGGTTAAAGATTATATAAAGTGCAGTGAAATGTGATGCTTGAGGCCAAATTAGATTTGAACTGATTGGTTTTTGTGTTAAAGTGGTAATGAAATGTGCATGTGTTTGGCACTGGTAATTGTCAAATATATTAGAAAACCAGCTTTGCAAAAATATATTTGTCATATCTGTGGTTTAAACAACTTTTTGGACTAAGATTTTAGGCAATTTCAATCTAGCCATCTAGCTAGCAAGCCACCATGTCGGCATGACATAGTTGTCTATATAAGTGTGTTGGCTGACTCCGTTGAAAACAGACAAAGCAACTTTAAGTTTAAATCACCATACTAGTATCTATTTTAATGTTTCTAGTACTTATTTTTTATATACTAGTATCTTTTTCATTAAGTACTAGTACTTATTAATTAGCTACTAGTGCTTATTCTTTAGGTACTATTGTCTTTTGTAAAGTTACTAGTACTTATTCATTAGATACTAGTTCTTATTTATTAGATTCTAGAACTTATTCCAATAGTGACTAGTATTTAAATATATTTTTCTTGTTAATAAAACCATATTATGAGGAAACCACATAGAAAAGAAATGATCATTTGTAAACAAACTCATAGAAAACACATTTTTGTCAGTAATGTAAACACTATAATTTTGTAAACATAGTAGCTTAATGTGTGTGTTGGTCATTGTATGAGTGACCTCTGGTGGCAGGATGGAAATAAGACACCTATTTTATTACTTATTATTTTCCTATTTTTCCTTCAGTGAAAAAAAGAAATATCATATCACTGGTGCTACATACGTTGAATGTATTTACATTAATGTTCTGTACAGGGCACACAAAATCCATTCCTTATAGTTTTCAGACAAACATTTTCTTTATTTGAAAAAAAAAAGGAAAAAAAAAGGCCAAAAAAAAAACACCAGGTTTGCTGTGCTTGTTTGTAGGGCTGCACAATTTGGCCCCCAAATTTTGTTTTTATATGTCAATATGACTAATAATAATTATATTATTATTACTAAATAAAAACATTAAACAAAATAAGGAATATTACTATATCACTATAATAACCACTAAAATATACAAAACTGAGTATTTAAAAATAAATATAAATATAGATGCAAGCAGCGATTACTGGGGTTCAAGCACTTAAAGGCCTTCATGGCTTCTATGTTGTCAGGGGTCTCAGCCAACGTGCAATGTATGACACCAGAATGCATCCATGATGGAGAATATGATGACACACACACAGACTAATGAAAAAGTTGAACTATATTACTTAACACACACTCTATTACTTAATACAGACTAAGCATGCTCACACACAGACAGACACACATTATGTTGTAGATATAGATATTTGAAATAACTTAAAGGGGCCATATGATGCGATTTCAATTTTTCCTTTCTCTTTGGAGTGTTACAAGGAGTGTCTCTTGGTGCATAAAGAAGATCTGTAAAGTTGCAAAGACTAAAGTCTCAAATCCAAAGAGATATTCTTTATAAAAGTTAAGAGTCAACCACGCCTACCTAAATCGGCTCATTCTAACACGCCCCCAAAAATAATGTTCTTTTTAGCAACATCATATGACTCCTTTAAATGTTATAAGATGCTTACTGGAAGTGTCCTGTTTATAATATTTTTTTTCAGGTTTAAATTTAATCATAATGTGGCATAATTGTCAAAACTGATATGTCTGTATAAATGAAGTGGTAAACTTTGACTAAATGTGATTTTAAATGTAATTAATAATGATTTTAAACTATCTGAATGTCAGTATCTAAGTAAAACCTGAAAAAAGAACTTTATAAGTGATAGAATGAGCCAATGAGTGATCCTTTGCTGCCATCTAGTGGTTGTATTTGCACTTTCAGGGAATGCAGCATAGCTACGTAGTGTTTTTAACCTTCATAACTATTACAGTGTCAGTTTCTGTCCCATCTCCATAAAATGTTGCATGATTGTTTAGAATTACTTTTACATACTTTTGTGATGTTTTGAGTTTTCTTTTAAGATTTATAGACTTTTGGGTACACTAGATCAAGACCATATTATGAAATGGCCCTGTTATGACAGTCCAAATGCAAATGTTCAAAATGTTTTTGATAATTATTGATCTAGAGAGTCCAGAGAATTGTACTGCACTGATTTTATTGATTTTGAGTTTAAAACCTACGTCTAGTTCACAAACGTAGTTCTTTAAAAAAAATTAATCTCAAATGTTTAATGAACAGTTTGATTGACAGCATTGTTCCTAGAGGCAAAGTTGTTCAGAATGAGGAGGTCTATCATATGATATGAAGATCTAGTGTTTGTGTGAATATATGAAATTTTTTTTTTGCAACTTGGTCATTTACTATAGAAATATTGTGTTTTTGAGGCCTTTTTAATTGTTATAGCGCCACCTATGGTCTGATCGCCATGAAACTTTGCAAGCTTGTTAAGAATCAACTGTTGCATGTTTTCAACAAGTTTCATAAAGTTTTAAGCATTCTTTTAGGTTTTATAGGCTTTTGGGTATATTTGGCCACACCCCTTTTCTAAATGACCCCGTTATAGCTAACCAAAGGACAAAATTCAACATATTTTTGATAATTATTGATATAGAGATTCCAGACAATTGTTATGCAGTGGTTTGATTGAGATTGAGTGAAAAACCAAGGACTAGTTTGCAAAAGTAGGTTTTTAACATAATTGAGAATATTTAATGAACGATTTGATTGACAGCAATGGTTCTTGAGGCAAAGTTGTGTATTATAAGGAGATCTATCAAATGATATGTATATTGTGTGAATGTGTGAAACACCACGTGATTACAGAACCATAAAACTCGTTAGCGCCAACTAGTGGCCGATTTCTTTCGAAATTCTTACAGACATTTAGGGCCATGAGTCGAACATGCCCACAGAGTTTTGCTCCGATCGGCCTCCGTTAACCTTGTCTAATAGGTGCTCAAACTTCATTGGGCAATGGCGGCCATGTTTTTGGAGATACGCCAATGTCCTCATAGACCCTCATGGCACATTGGACAAAGACACTGCATACCAATTTTCAGGTCAATTGGACTAACGCTTGAGTAGTTATAGCTGTTTTTATATTTTTCTGTCTTATAGCGCCACCAAGTGGTAGAACTGCGCGATTTTTTTTTATTTGACCAAAGATTGAGCTCTTACACATGTTTACCAAGTTTGGTGAATATATCTCATTCCGTTCATGAGTTATAGCCATTTTAGTAAAAATGGCCCCTCCCCATACAAATGTTTTGGCACCACTATGCGACAGTGAGTCGAAATTTCAACTTTTGTTTTTTATAATTACTGATATTCACTATCCAGAGAATATTTCTTCAGTGGTTTGGTTCCGATCGGGCGAAAAACCTAGGACTAGTTCGCAAAAGTAGGTTTTGGACATAACTCAATTGCGGAACGTGACCCGTAACTCAAGGATTCCAAAAATTTATTTTTTAAAATATTTTTATATATATTCGGTCTAGGAGTTATGAGCACTTTCGCGTTTTTGGTCGCTGTAGCGTCACCTATAGGCCGATTGGGGTGAGTCTTTGTCAGGTCCCCAAATTGAGCTCTATCATCTGGCCAAGTTTGAAGTCTCTAGGCCTTACGATTTGGTCTGCATGATCAGTTTTATGGCAGAATAATAATAATAATAATAATCCTTACAATTACAATAGGGTTTTAGCACTACGTGCTTGAACCCCTAATAATAAATATAGCTGCAAGAAAAAAAAAATTGTACACTTCTCTACACTGGAGAAAAAGGTAAGGATTTGCATATGTTTACCTTAAAGTTTTTAAAGGTGACATATTATGCCCCTTTTTACAATATGTAAGTTTCAGCTCAAAATACTCCACAGATCATTTATTATATAATGTTGAAAATGCCTATTTTGAGTGGAAGCAGAAATAAGCTGTTTTTCTGGCCTGTGTCTTTAAATGCAAATTAGTTGCTGCTCCCCGCCCCCTTTTCCAGAATAGAGCTGCGCCTTTACAGCTCGTATCTGCTAAAAAACATCTGTTTTGGCTCTGATTATCATGTTTATCGCGCTGAAATCATGCGTTTTAAACCATATGAGTTTAAACTTCAGATATATACACACAAGCCTACGTTAAAAACACTCCAGTTACAAAAACACTCGGTTATGTCTGTGAAGGTAAACAGCTGGGAAATAAATCGCTTGTTTATTTTATATCTGTGTGGCAGCAGCAATATACAGTAAATAAATCAATAAATCCACTGCTCTCTTGTCTCCTCTGAGGCTGGGACTTTAAACAGTGTTCTGTGCTCGTCTGTGCAGCCAAAAACAGAACAGTTAGCGTGTTTTGCTCAAACTTTCGCCATGGCATTAGAGCTGGTACACCATTGTCGCTTGCGAAATCAAAATGACGGCGCCGTGGGTGGAAACTTAAAGATTAAGGGACGGTAATATTTTAATGAGATCCCTTTGCCACGTCACCAAGGGAGCGAAATCTGACGCGATCGTTTTCTCAGACGCTTGCAGAAAAAGGCTTACCAAAACAAAGTGTCTGGGTTAATCTTTTTCACGTTTCCTTGGTTGGTAGATGCACCGGGGACCTGATTATAGCACTTAAAACCTGGAAAAGTACGATTTTCATGATATGTCACCTTTAAAAGAGAAGTATTATTTTTCCTATTTTTACACAAACCAATTAACAAGATAAGCTAATATACTGTACACAGCCAGCTAGGCCTACTTAATCAATTTCATTATTGGTTATATGGTTTTCATTATTGGTAATATTAAAGTATTATATTACCATGTGAACTCTGATTGGATGGTTGAGAGGTACTCATATTTATGTAATGATCTGTTTGAATTAAGATATCTCCAAATACATTCTCACTAGTTCTTTATGAGGTTGAAGATATCTCCAAAAGAACAGGAAGTAGTTGTTATTCTGTTTTTGATATCATCTATAAATTAATGACTAGTATCATTCCAATAGTGACTAGTATCTATTTAAATATTACTAAGCATTCATTAGATGCTAGTACATATTTATTAGATGCTGGTAATTATTCATTAGTTACTAGTACCCATTTAATAAATACTAGTAGTTATTCATTGCGTACTAGTACTTATTTATTAGACACTATTTCTTTTGTAATTATAGTGTAGTAAAAATTCTTATCTTACTAGTCAGATCTGCTTTTTTACTCGTCTTATGTTATGACTAGTCCGAATGGCCACAGTAGAGTTCAGTTAAACATTTTACTAGTAAAATAAATAAAAAAATCTAACTAGTAACATTTCAAATAAGTACTAGTATCTAATAAATGTGAACTAGTATCTATTTAAAGGCAGGGTAGGTAATTTGGTTCAAAAACATTTATTTTTTTATGCTGGACACCGCACAAACACTTTATTTTAGTGTAGTGACGTATTTCCAACTGAAACGGAATATTGAATAGAGGGTGGGGTTTAATTTTTGCACTCCTCCTCTCTGTCTCTCACTCATAGCAACCTTACAGTTGGAGGGGCGTGGTTAAGGATATTCTGCCCAAGCAAATGTTCGGATTTTGATGAATGATTACCAAGACAATTTTTTTTCAGTGGATTAACTTGCACAGATTAATTGTTCACCTCAAGACTAGCAATGTGCGTTAAGTAAATAAAGTCAATTTTGATTTTATGAGGACATGTTAGGATGAGCAGCCATATTTCATGTTTCAGATGATAAGCCACATTTGAGGTTGATGATTGAAATTAACGTTTGGATGTCCTGACCGATGTACTGTAATTACCACATATACCAGGTGTTAATGATATGTCCGTCACAGACTATGTAACTTTGCCTCTTCCCATAGATTTTTTTTCTGCGATTAAGCGACTAATACAATTTTGATCGATTAAGCCTCCTCTAGTCAACTAGTTGATTATTAGGGGCTGCCCCAGTCAATGGCAAGACAGCCAATCCCTGTGACATTACACTTTACAGTACTGTAAGATGGCGTGATGTTCCTAAAAAAAAGTTATAATAGGACACATTTTTATGTTTACATTTGGCATATAATTTTTGATTAGGATGGAAATACATGTATTAAATGATGTAAACATGACTGACTGATTCATATCCACTTGAAGTCAGCATTTAATGGAAGTTCAACCTATCAATGCAACTTATTGATCTTATTGTGAATGTTTAACCGATGCATATGTTTATTTATTTATTTTTTTTTTTGCGGTAACACTTTAGTATAGGGACCAATTCTCCCTATTAACTAGTTGCTTATTAGTATGCCTATTATTAACATATTGGCTGTTTACATTTCAATTTGCACATAATATACCTGTACATACAACTGTCTATTGTTCTATACCTGTACATACAATTTAAGTTCAACCTATCAATGCAACTTATTGATCTTATTGTGAATGTTTAACCGATGCATATGTTTATTTTATTTTTTTTTTTTTTGCGGTAACACTTTAGTATAGGGACCAATTCTCCCTATTAACTAGTTGCTTATTAGTATACACTCCCTCTTTGAACTGTTGCCATCTGGTCGACGCTACAGTGCTCTGAGCACCAGAACGGCCAGACACAGGAACAGTTTCTTCCCTCAGGCCATCACAGGCACAGTTTCTTCCCTCAGGCCTCTCATGAACACTTGACAATAACTGTGGAACACACACTATTTATTCACTCATACACTTATTTATCTAACACACATACTCAGTCTACATTTCAATTTGCACATAATATACCTGTACATACAACTGTCTATTGTTCTATACCTGTACATACAATTGTCGATTTGTATATTTTTTATTCCTTATTTTACTTGTTCTATTTTTTATTTTTTATTTATTTTTATTTTTTATTATCTGTTTTTTTTTGTTCTGTCACTGTCATTCTGTTACACTGTGGAAGCTTCTGTCACGAAAACAAATTCCTCGTATGTGTAAACATACCTGGCAATAAAGCTCATTCTGATTCTGATTCTGATTAGTACTTATAAAGCACATATTTTGCATGACTATATTCTACATCCCTAATTCTACCCAATACCTAAACTTAGCCATTATCTTACTAACTATTAATAAGCAGCAAGTTAAGAGTTTACTGAGGCAAACCTCATAGTTAATTGGAGAATTGGACCTTAAAATAAAGCGTGAACTTTTTAGCTCATCATAATAAAATGTCCTAACTTCAAACATTTAGTCTGCTTAAACCAGGCCCTTTCTCACAATTGACTGAAAGCTCCCATTTAGATCTGCCTTAATCCAAACAACAACCGATGGTTAAGTCCCCATTTACAAAAAAAAAAAAATTCAATATTTATTGAATATTATTTTATAAATATTATTGAATATTTAATTCAATAATTTCACTCGGATGTATGGAACAAAAGATCTGTTGCTACTTGAGTTACAACTCATAAAATACAAATATGTGGAGTAGGACCAAGTGTAGTGAATCTCACAAAAACATGTCACGTTCCACTCTAAATTTTATACCATCCATCATGATGACATTTTTATTATTTTATTTAATTCAGACTTCACTGTGTACTTAAACCATAGTATTAAATTGCTGAAACTAGTACAACAAAAGATATGCTACTAAGCATTCATACTGTTTTTGTGGTTCAGTTGGTTTGGCATATGTGAATCAGTGTTCATACCAGGTCTGTTTGTAGTGATTCTGTCTGCAGGTTTGGCTCTGTCATCTGGGGGGACTCTCAGCCCATGAAGCTCAGCCAGATAGTGGCTCTCTTTCTCTCGTGCTGACCTCTCCTTCTGTCGCTCCATCTCTCTTTCACGGTCTCTCTCTTTTTCCCTTTCTCTCTCCCTCTCTCTCTCACGCTCCAGCTCCTTCTCTCTCTCTCTCTCCCTTTCTCGCTCACGCTCTTTTTCTCGCTCAGCCTCTCGTTCTTGTTCTTTTTCCCGCTCGCGCTCTCTTTCTCTCAGTCGCAGCTCGTCCTCCATCTGGAGTCTGTGAAGACACAACACACACAGATGAGCTCAAACTACAGAAACATATACATATGCACAAATACATGTTTGTGGTACTTCTAAAGTTTGTCCAGCAACAAGCTACTCATAAATTTAAACTAGTCGTTCAAACTACAGTCAAGCTCTCCTTTTGTAGTTACATTAATAAAGAGCATCTTTTTTCCCCCAATGCTATTTATTGAAAAAATTAAGGATGCACCGAATTTTCGGCAGCCGAAAATGACATTTTCGGTTTTCGGCCGAAAGAAAAAAACGGCCGAAAATGCGAGCCGAAAAGATAGGCTACATATAATAATAATAATATATATGGCACGCCGCGCCCTGCTCGGCAGTGTTCAGCGCGCAGGTTTCACTCTCCTCATCACTGCGCGGTTTGACGCTCCGCTCAATATTCCGCTCTATGAATATGCGTTCCGCTCATGTAACGCTCATGCTCACCGGAAAAGCAAAGTCCGCTCAAATAACGCGCTGACAGGAAATTTCTATGCAGTATACTTGTTCCTGTTTGCAGTAGCGCTACTGTGCTGTAACATGGTGTAGGTTAGTTCAGCTGTACTGGGCAACGCTGCTAAAATGATGCTACCTTCAGTGACGCTATGCTCTGCACATATGCTCTGATAATAATAGCTTTGTAGGACTATACATTATTTGGATAATTAGTCCAAAAAAACAAAAAACAAACAAACAAACAAACAAACAACAACTTATATCTGATTCTGTAACATAGAAGTGAATAAAAATAATATATTGATATTTAATATTAAAGTAACACTTTACAATAAGGTTCCATTAGTTAATGTTAATGTATTAACTAACATGAACGAACAATGAACAATACATTTATTACAGTATTTATTAATCTTTCTTAATGTCAGTTAATGAGAATACAGTTGTTCACTGTTAGTTCATGTTAATTCAGAGTGCATTAACTGATAACAAGAACAACTGTTGATTTTAAAGGGGTCATATGATGCGATTTCATTTTTTCCTTTCTCTTTAGAGTGTTACAAGCTCTTGGTGCATAAAGAAGATCTGTAAAGTTGCAAAGACTAAAGTCTCAAATCCAAAGAGATATTCTTTATAAAAGTTAAGAGTTAGCCACACCTACCTAAAACGGCTCGTTCGAACACGCCCCCACATATCTACCTCACTATGTGGGAAGATATGCATAACGCCGCCCAAATGTTCACACAAAGAAAGAAGGCGTAACTTTTATCCTCGCTGTAGTATTGT
>NW_015656206.1:28931-58726 GCF_001515625.1 Sinocyclocheilus rhinocerous
TAAAAAGACAGTGTAAGTCATTATAATCCGTAATTATGTCCCCACTGGATGCAACAAATGCCTCGTTTATAATGGGTTTTCATGTTTTTGTCTCGTCGCTCCGGCCGGACACGGCATCGACAGTATGGTGAGGGGCGTAACATTTCCGTCACATGCTTGATGTATTCGGCCAATCACAACGCACTGGATAGTTGGCCAATCAGAGCACACCTCGCTTTTCAGACCGATTAGTTTTGTAAAAATCGACGCGTTTCAAAAAGGCGGGGCATAGAGGAGAAACAATAATGTACAGTATGTGGAAAATAATGTGTTTTTTTAACTTTAAACCGCATAAACACATTTCATTACACCAAATACACAAAATAATGTTCTTTTTAGCAGCATCATATGACCCCTTTAATAATGCATTAGTAAATGTTGAAATTAACATGAATTAAGATTGATAAATGCTGAAGAACTATTGTTCATTCTTAGATCGTTAACTAAAGTAGTTAACTAATCTTAACTAATGAACCTTAAAAAGTGGTAAAGTGTTACCAATATTAATATAAATTCTGTCCAGTTTTATTGTGTTACATTCAGTAAAAGTGTGGTTATTTTATTGGCTTGTGTTTTTTTTAATTCAGTATCATTTAAATTGAGTTAAATTACTTACAAAATTACTTTATATTATTTAATAAAATAATAAATAATCATTACAAAGCATGTTCGGTTTCGGTTTCGGTTTTCGGCCAAGTGCATCCAGAATTTTCGGTTTCGGCCCAGAATTTTCATTTCGGTGCATCCCTATAAAAAATAATCAAATTTAATCAAGTCTGCAATGTTACTACATTACTATAATTAGATATAATGTCACGAAATTAGTTTATGGCCATTACCATTACAAAAATTACAGTGGTACAATATAATAGGGTATAGTGATTCATCAAGTTGTAATACATTGATATATTTCAGTATTTCTGTTTACGTCCAGGTTTCATGGTGCTGTTGTGTACCTCTCTGACAAGCGTTCCGACTGTAGGCTGGACAGTGAGGGGTGGCTTAGGTCTCCAGGGTAACGCACCCCAGGCAGGTGCATGTGTACTGCAGACGGGTGAAGAGGAGGTAGAGCACCCCCTGCAGGCAGTGGATAGAACGGCGACCTCAGCGCTGACAGACAGAATGGATCATCCATTCTAAGAGAGTTAAAATGGGCAGAAGCTTAGAAGCTTGAAATAATTTAAACACTGTGGCTCTTTCAAATCATTGCTCTGTTTCTCTGAGCATTCTGACCAGCCCAACACAGCAATATTGGCTCAAATTGAGTTTAGGGCTGTTTGGCCAACAAAAGGCTGAATTGGGAATTGTTTCAGGAAAGGTGCTATTGTGGAGATGTGGTGATACAAAAATGACATGTTACACCTTTAGGCTGTCCTGTGCAGTACATTAAGCTCTGCTTACACCAAGAATAGTAACTATAAAGATAACTATACTGATACAATGGATGATAACATTGTTTTTTTATTAAGCACATAATGCAGTTGTGTCATCTGCCACTTTAAATGCTCAAGCTCTTTAAATTTAGGTGGAATCTGATTGCCTGTCAATATTTTTATCGTTCATTGTTCGTTATTTTATAGTTGTGGTGTGGACTTCCTTAATCTCACAGAATTAGGTGATTATTAATGACTGATTGTTAAAACTTTATAGTTATAGTTATCATCCTTTATTGTCCATGTCATTGTTATATGTGTGAACGTTCTGCTTAATGTCTACTTTTGTGTTCCACAGAAGAAAGACATTCACATAGATTGGCAACAACCTGAGAGTAAGTAAGGACAGAATTATCACTTCATTTGCTTTAGTTGACAGAAAATCTCAAATCTCCAGGGTTTTAAACATGTTATTCGTTGCATGTTTGTGTACCTGTAGTGTGAGAAGGAGGGGTGGGGCAGATATCCAGGGTGGTAGTAGGCAGCAGCAGCTGCAGCAGTGGCAGGATCAAGCCCCAGGGGTAAAGAGGGCATGCGGAGCTCCTCAGCTGTGGCGTAAGGACGAAACCCCCTCAGATATTCTTCAGGAACACTGGCGGGGGGCACGGCATGGGGCATCTGACGGGGCAGGCTGTCAGTGAAATACAGGAAGAGAATTTAAAGCAATATAGCCAATTAAAAAAAAAGAATCATGTCACAATGTCTGAAAAGGGATGGCAGGTTTTAGGACCTCTCCACACACCTTAAAATTTTTAGCATGAACAAAATTGTAACAAAGCGGAAAGGTAACACTTTACAATAAGTTTTCATTTGTTAAAGGTAAGGCAAGTTTATTTATATAGCACATTTCATACACAATGGTAATTCAAAGTGAAACATTTTTTTGATTGAAAATGAAGTAAAACAGTTATGAATAAAAAATGAGGAAACAAAAGTGCAATCAGTTTGGACATAGCACAGTGCTCATTCAGTAAATGCACAGCTAAACAGCTGTGTTTTGAGGCTGGATTTAAATATGGATACTGATTTAGCACATCTAATCTCTTCTGGAAGCTGGTTACAACTGCGGGTGGCATAATAGCTAAAAGTGGACTCACCTTGTTTTGAGTGAGTGAACCCTTGGTATTTCTAACTGACATGATCGTAATGATCTGAGTGGTCTGTTGGATTTATATTCAGTGAGCATATCTGCATGTATTGAGGTCCTAGGCCATTTAGTAATTTATAAACGAGTAATAATACATTAATATCAATCCTAAATGTAACTGGAGGTCAGTGTAAGGACCTGAGGACTGGTGTAATATGCTCAGATTTTCTAGTTCTAGTCAGAATCCTGGCAGCCGTATTCTGTATGAGTTGCAGCTGTCTAATGGTCTTCCTGGGAAGGCCAGTGAGAAGTCCATTAAAATGGTCTACTCTGCTGGTGATAATGACATGAACGAGTCTCACCAGGTCCTGACAGGAAACAAAACATCTAATTCCTGCAATGATTTTGAGATCATAGTATGCTGATTTAGTTATTGCTTTGACTACTGAAACTAAGGTATGACTTGAGAATCACATCAAGATTCTTGACTTGATTTTTTGTTGTTTGACCCCTTAGAGTCAAGGTATGCATTAACCTTGAGAACTTCATCTTTGTTTCCATATGTGATGACTTCAGTTTTCACTTTGTTTAACGCGAAAGTGAAGAAAGTTTTGGCATACCTAATTTCATCAATGGATTGGCAGAGGACTGACAATGAAAAATACTTACAAAGTGTTTATTAACCTTTGTTGATATTAATTTCAACATTTTCGTAAAGCATTATTAAAATCTGTTCCAAATTATTTAATTGACCTGAGCTAATAATGAACAGTTTTCTAACCAGTGTTTCCCATTAATTACCAAGATTGTGGTGGCCTGCATCTAATCCGCCCCGCCACAGTTTCATAATAACCTGAAAATATTTCATAATAACATAAAACATCTCTAAAATCCAAATAGAGATATGGCTTAGCAGTAGGGCTGCACGATAAATCGAAATGGAATCGAGATCGCGATTCGACAGAAGCTGCGATTGTCATGCGTATCTTTCAGTGAAGCACGGTTCTGTGATCAGAAGTAAATCTCAATCCAAAGGCCAGAGGGCGCTCTCGCGCTGAAACTCCAAATACGCCTCGCAGAAGAAACCCAGAAAATGCCTATAGCTGCAGCTGAATAAACAGAAGATTAAACTGCTTTCATTGATTCAACGTGAATAATAAACACTAGTTCACTGAAAAGCTATGCAAACAGCTGTCATTATCGCGAACGATTTCTTCGATTTCAGAATCGCGTAATAAAATCGTCTGCGATTTTTTTGCGTAACTTGTCAGTGAACTACGGCTATGTGTAGTAAATTCTGCTCCATCTGAAAGCACGTGATGATGATTTCCTACTGATTACAGAACCGGATTTTTTAACAAAATGCGCATGACAATCGCATTCGATTAATCGTGCAGCCCTACTTAGCAGTGAAGTCAATTTCCCACAGTTCGTCAGTAATACTCACTTAAGAGGCTGAAAGCGCGAGTCCTGCATCACTGACACGGGTGTCAAGCCAAATGCGTAAGGGTTTCCAATTAGGTGGGCCGGTACAGTGGGACCACCTTTCTCTTGTGTAGAAGAAGCCTCTGAACTTAACCTGTCCCGGCTGACTCCGCGAGGACCTAACTCAGCCTAAACAGACAACAGAGGAGAGTTTTATGTGAGAAATGCACTATTACAGCTTCTTATGCTTACCAAACAACCCCAAGCAAACTCCAATATGCAAAACCTCGTTTATGCTTGATGTGGTGCAAACCACTGGAGATTATGCTCCAGCTCCATAAAACATCAAGATTAAACAAATAATAATAATAATAATAATAATAATAATCATCATCACCCAGGCAAATGACGGTACATTGGATTGGCAGTTTGTCTGGCTCTAAATTGTGCTGTGCTCATGGTTTTTAATCTGTGTATCATTCATTTTGATTTTAGAGAAAACGGCTCCTTTTTGTTTAATTTTTTTCCAAAAATGACGTGTGCCAGAAAGATGTTCAAGGAGACAGAGATGTGCTAATGCGGAACATTCTCTTGTTTTCTTTATTTTTCAAAGGCATGACTTTTTGTAGTCCTTTTGAATATACACAAATAAAAATATACATTTTAGCATGCAACTATAAATAATAGCATATTAAGTTATTTCCGCTGCTGAGGAAAAAATCCAAGTGAACATCAATTAATACTCAACATTAATTAAATAAACTCAGAAAAAAAGCTATGACTGCTGCATATTTCCTATACACTTCAAAACTGGATTGTAGTCCCGTTTGTCTGCTTATTTAGTTTACTGAGTTTATTTAACCCATTGCAACTTATTGGAACTGGGTGAACTAGGGTAACTACTCACCTTAATGTTGTTCTAAAGGCTTATTACCTTCCTTTTTTGAAACACACACAAAATGTCCTGCTCTCACTTGCCCATTTAATAGCAGAGAATAGTGACTTTCACTTTTTTTTTAAGCAGATGCAAGTCTGTTGTAAAACAATCCTATGTATCTCATGGCATGTATTCCAAGCGTTCTGAAGGTATACTGTAAGGTTTGGTGAGAAACAAACCGAAATGGCAAGTTATTACATTTGAAAAAAAAAAAGTGTTATTACATTTGAAAAAAAAATGTTTTTCATAAAATCTTGCGTTGCAGACCTGTGTGCGAGTGTGCAGCAGCTCGCACTGTGCACATATCCTTTTGAGATATCCATTAGGAACGTGGTTGGGAACCACTGATCTACATTAATTCTATGAATTAAGTTGAAATTAATTCATAGAAGCATATATTGTTGTTTAACAACATCAGAACTCAAGGTCTTTAAAAGTCTATATCAGCGGTGCCCAACCCTGCTCCTGGCGATCGACTGTTTTAGGGTTGGAGCTGAACTTTGCAGGACAGTCGATCGCCAGGAGCAGGGTTGGGCACCCCTGGTCTATATGTTATTGCTTAAATTCCGTTTCTCTGTTGAGAAAATTAATGGGATTTTCACACCTGGAACCACATCGATGTACTCACAGGTTGTCAGTGCTACATTAAAGCCATATTTAGAGGACAGCTAACTGCAGGCAACATCAAATATGAAACACCTCTAATGTTGTGACTTCCTCTCCCTCACCTTGTTGTATAACAATGTTCACTTAGCAACAAAGCAAACTCAAACTGCACACCCACATGCGGCCCTTGATCTGTGTCTTCCCCTCTTAACGCTCCCATAAACTCTTGCAAGTGGAGATGGAGGTGTCCAATGTGCAGCCACCAAGAAAAGTGGATCAAATATGACAAAAGTAGTCAAAATCACAGATTAGTGACGTAAACCTGAGATGGACATCTAACTGTCCCCACCCTGATCCATTTATTGAGCGGAGAACAGACTGCTGGAGAAGGCAAAGACCTTGCCATTAGCCACATTACTTTTGCTTTGTTTGTGGCATGGCTAATGACATTTAACTGCAGCTTACAGAGGTTATTGACAGAGGTTAATACAGACAGAGTCTGACAGATATTTCTGCACCTCTCAGTTAACACTGACAAATTAAGCTGAATGAGATCTGTGGGGCTGTCAAATGCTGTGATTGTCTTCCATGTGATCTCTCTCTCCTTCACTAAGAAACTGCTGGTTGTTCGTTTAAGCAATAAACTATGAAAGGCTGTGCTATATTGTGAGTTTAGATGCAGTTAAAGGAAGCTGTTACAATCTCAGAAAAAAAAGGTACAAAACTGTCATTGGGGCAATACCCTTTAAAAACTAATATTACTAATATGTACACTTAAGGTACTAATATGTACCATTTAGGAGTAAATAAGGTACATAGATATTAGATTTATATTTTGTACCTTAGGATGCCACCAAAGTGATAGTGTTGTACCTTTAAACATTTGTACATGTCCAAGTAAAATAATAATAATAACTAGATTGAAAAGTTTGTAGACAAACTTTAAGTTGGCTTGAAAAAGCCTAACTAAGTTTGAAAACGTTTTAAAAGCTTGCAGTCTGAAAGTTTTCAGTTTGAAGTAGTTTGAAAGTTAAAATAGTTTTAAAGATTAAATTTTGAATGCTTCCAAGGCAATGCAGTCTATCAGAAAAACAGATAGGTATAAAACACATTGCTATGGTACCTGGGGTGGTTGCTAGGCTGTTTCTAGCATGATTAACATGCTGATAACATGTTTTTATGTTATCAGCATGTTCAAATCTTTCCCTCCTGCTCTCCCGGATATCTGCCATCATTTGCCGACAGAGAGCAAGAAATTACCATGACCTTCGGTGCTTGGCTAAGTTTTGTCGTGGCCATGACATATTAACTTGTAGGAATTTAATAATATGTTGTGACCACAAAATATTAATTCATGGGAATGTCATAGCATATTGAGGCCATGACATATTAACTTGCGGCCACAAGATCATTTTGTCAAGGTAAAGGCATCCTTATGTCATGGTCATGACTTCTTATGTTGAGGGAACAGCTTCCTTTTCTTGTGGCCATGAGTAAACAAACCCGCATGACCATAGCAAACAGTGATCATCAGAAATGCATATTATTAATAAATTAACATTTTATTTTGAATTAAAAATGACAGAGTTGCAGCTTCTATGTCGTTGAATGGGGAAACATAAAACAGATGATAGAGCCGCCATATTGAGCATTGCATTTTTTCCCATAAGAAACTATACAAGTGAGTGACACGTCTTGGGTATTCTATAGTCTTAGCTTCAATGCAAATTAAAGTATTTGCATAATATTAAAGTATATTCAATTTACTAATTTATGTAAAATATGTTACAACAATTAAAAAAATAACAGCACCACCTCTCTTGTGCATGTTCTGACTTAGGGTTAACCCTAACCGTGTATGTGCGCTCTTGGTGCACTGTTCACTATAACATCATTTCTGCTTGAGCACAGTGCAATATATTCACGTAGTTGTCAAAATTAATGTACAGTGAGTGTTTTATAATGGATGCTCACTGAAGAGGCGTGTTTTGGAGACGTTTAAGTTATAAAGAATATCTGCAGTGACATTTTTGTAAATTTTTGCAAAGTATGTTTGAAGTATCTTGAATTTGTTTTGTTTAAAAGTAATTACATGGAATAAAAAAAGTAATAACACTAGAATACAAAGGTTTTTGTGAATAGAAAAGGTTGGTGGGGGTTGCAGTATTTAGGTATGGAAATTAAGTAGAAGAATTGAGAACCACTGAAAGGGTACCCCTGGAATATGTAGATAGAAATGGCTCATTTTAACGTAATAAAAACATAATGGTTCATTATGTAAGGTCTTTATACACCTTTGCAAACATAGTTGTGTATATTATATTGCATTTCTGTCAATAGATCCTCCTAAATATTACACACTACCTTTAACCTAACCTAACATTCTACTATATTGTGCATGATGTACAGACAACATTTTTATCCATCCCATTTCACAGTCTTTTAAATTTCTTCACTTTTAAATTAATTCACCGATCGTATCAGTCACATACTGGTGTAGACTATAAGCCTACAGAAATAAAGTCATATATTCAAAACTTTATAAGCATGATTGTCGGGCATTTCGGGGGTTTTTTCCCCTCACATTACACAAAGAACTGATTTTAGGGTTAAATAGGCCCAGAGAGCTTCCTGAGATTTGCCCATCTTTGTGTGATTCAGTCAATCCTGATGCTAATGTGTTCAGCAGGTGACTTTAAATTCACTTCTGTCATTTTAAAGAATTAAAGTATCACATTTTTATGGCTATTTGTTATAAAAATCCAAAACAAGACAGGATGTAATGATATCTGGTCATTGACTGCATTACATACAAATTCTGTGTGTACATGTCGGTTTACTTGCCATGTTTGGGGACAAAATTCATAATAAATATATACAATAAAATAAAAAATAAAAAAACATGAATATAATAAACGTTTTACTGTTTTCTTTGGTTGGTTGGTATGGTTCAGGTTAGACTGCAGTAATTATAATTATCTTGTAAAAACAGCATAACTATATATCATGTTCTTTTATAGAGCTACATAAATATATACGTGTGTGTGTGTGTGTGTGTGTGTAAGGCGACAGGTGTGCAGTGGGGCTTATGCACATTAAAAATGAAAGAGGAGTGTGTTGTGATGGAGCCCAGGGTTGCCTGATGCCTGGCTCCTCTGTCTTTCTCTCTGTCTGTCTGTCTGTCTCAGTGGCTTTTGTCTGGCAGGAAGATACACCACCTCAGTATAGTGAGGACCCCACACTCACACAACATATCTTAGTAAAACTCAAGAGTGTGTATGTGACAACTATTGAGAAAAATCATACTGAAGTCACAGTAAGCTAAAAGAGAGACAGTTTGTAATTCATAATAGTATCCCACTCTGCAGGATTATGTAACTAGAGGGTCAGGGTCAAGGCAGTCAGGGAAATCTATAGAACCTTGGTTCATGGGATTAACCCCCCTGCATGCACACACACTCAGCAATAATATGGGTTGAGCAGCAGACAGAGAGCTCTTTGTTCAGTATGTGTGTGTGTGTGTGTGTGAGCTATGGCCTGAGCACCCCTGCCCCTCTCCCTCAACTATACCAACCCAGAATCCTTAGTATGTGTAGTCGAACCCCTCCTGTCATAAAGTGTGATGTCAGAGGTGTTCAACCTCAGTTGGATCAACACATAGACAGGGCTGATCAGAGACTGGAGCAAAACGCTGCGTCTCTCGCTCATGCTGGATCACAGATCTCCCAGCTGAGTGCCAGCTTCATTTCAGTTAAAAAGGCACCCCAGTTTCTCAGGGTGAGCGTAGACGTAGCCAGAGGAAGATGATGGCCATAATCTTTAAAGCTACAGTCCGTAACTTTTTTTTAATTAAAAATGATCCGAAATCTATTTTTGAGCAAGCATAACCAGCCAGTGTTCAAAACTATCTCCTGACCTTAGCCCGATTCACAATGGTATAAGCTTATAATAATATTTTCTAATTTGAGTGGTACAGGGTAGGTTTCGTGGGAAATTCGAGCATGCCGCTGTGTCTGCGTCTGTAAACATAAAGAAGTTATCCCGGCTAGTAGGCTGTCGCATGTGAGGGTGCTGCAGGTGGCAGATCGTTTATAGACTTTTCTCACAGCAGCTGGAATTTTGATGGCGGATTGTAATCCAGAAATGATTATGTGTTTATGAAACACATGTAAGTGACTGCAATTAGATTATATTCCAGTTTTAAATCTGATTACAGATAGCCTACGTGGGATTACACAAGTTTTGTATTTCAAAGAGAACCAGTTCTAAGGAAGAATAATTAGCTTTTTGGGTTAAAAGAATGTCTTTATATGAAATTTGAATGGCACGACAATTAGAGATTAGACTGTAGAAATTTAAATCTACATCTAACGCTAATACACACTACATACATGTAGTCATGCAATGCTGATGCAATCGTTAGATTTAATCACCATTGGTAGCGTGATTTATTGTAATGCTTTTTTCCTCAGTTGATCAGAACAAAAGTGGCAGACATGTTACTTAATTGTTTAGATGACAATATCCAGTGAAAATTCTTATTTGGGCAATACTTCCAAGACAGAATCTGTGATTCCTAAGTACAGTATCCACACCGGTGCAGTGACTGACAGTCACACATCAAAACATTAGATTTATCCGCACTGAGGAGCCATGCCGGTGCACAACCCACGTAAAGAAAATAATTCCACAAATAACTGCAATTGCAGGTTTCAAACAGAGATGGCGACAAAGATGCATAACTTACAGACTGCAGCTTTAATCAAAGCGAGTACGCACATACATTTACTACAGGCATCTGAAGAGGGGTGAGGACACATCTGTTTAGTGCTGTTGCAGGGCTATTGTTTAACACTGGGGACAGAGGGCGTGTATAATGGGGTGGGGGGTAGCTGGTGCTGTTGTCGGCTGTGTATCACCCAAACATGTCACACACATTCTGACACTGTGGTTCACAAAGCAAATGAAAATTCAGCACTATACATGTATGTGAATAAAGCAACAAGCCAGTTTTTCTTGCTACAAACAGCCTCAAGTAGGCATGTTGCTTCAATAAAGCTATATGGTATGGTACAATTCTCAGTACCTGTTACTACAGTCTTCAGTGTCACATGATCCTTCAGAAATTAGGCTATTCTAATATGCTGAATTGGTGCTTGTAACAAAGTTCGTAGTCACGGGAAGAAGGAGGCGGGAACCGGCGGACGTTTAAATAAACTTTAATAATAAAATAAACACAAAATAGCGCGACAGCCCCTCGCGGACTACTGTCGCGCACAAACGAAACCACAACACAAAATAAAATCCAGGCCTGGTCCTCTCTCGTCCAACACTGTAGTCACTCCTCCTTTATCCTTCCGGAGCTCCTCCGTGAGACTCGAGACCGGTGAGTGGGTGCAGGTGTCCCTCATTAGCAATCACTCCACCGGCCTCGCTCCGTTCCCACGGCTCTCGGCCCCGCCCCCACTCGTCACAGTGCTCAAGTCACATTTATGTATACTTCAGTCATGAAACTCTAGATGGCGCAGACTGACAGGTATTAACGTAACTGATGATATTCACAGCGTTAAATGACTTGGCACAAGCTGATTGGTTCATGTTGCATACGCAATGAGCTTGCTACTTCACATTTAAATGGCTGGTTAGCATTCACTTGAGCATTTGCAGCGTGCTTTCAGAGTTCCTCATAAACCCACCACCTTCCCCAGCTCCACCTGTATAGATCTGCTATGGGTTATTTTATATGCTATTTGTGCAGCAGCAGTATGTCTTAAATACTCACAGCACTGTATCGATATATGCATTGGCAATAGCAACTTCCTGTATTTGCAGCAGCAGCAATATCTACAACTACAGCAATAACCAGCAGCAGCAGTGTAGCAGATCAATTCTGCCAAGACCAAATACATTAACATTATCATAACCATTACCATGCTAAAATCTTCCAAGAGCTGTCATGATTAAAATAATTATTACAGTTTAAAACTGCTTTTTTTTTTTTTGTGCCATTCTGCCTTTATTAAGATAGGATAGTGTAGAGTAGACAGGAAGCGAAGTGGGAGAGAGAGAGGTGGGGGTGGGATCGGGAAATGACCTCGAGCTGGGATTCGATCTCGGGACGCCACAACGCAACGATGTTATATGTCGGAGCATTGCCCACTAGGTTATTGGTGCCGACAAAACTGCTTAATATTTTTGTGGAAACTGTGATACTTAAAAGAAAAGCATTTATCTGAAATAGATTTTTGTAAATCATTACTATGCATTGTTATACAGACAAACAGAGAACTGATGAACCTGAAGAAAACATGTGAGAATTCCACATGCTCTGTTCCTTTTCAGCTGCCTACCTAAACTGCATGTTAAAGTTCCTGACAAGACAGCTGGTCTGTAAGGAAGACAATAAAATTGTTGCATTCTAAGACTCTCTTAACATGTTACAAAGCTGTCTTTGTATCAGTGAGATGGCTCTCTAGGGTTTTGAACAGAGCTTTTGTATATTATGATTAATTTTACCTCTCGTACAGGTCGGCTCTCGCTCCTCCACAGGCCGTTGACTGTTTTGGTGGGTGCTATGGTGACAACAGGTGGGGTACTGGGTATGCTGTGGCCCCCAGGAGGCACTATAACTGGACCCATGGGGCCTCGCTTGGGCGTACTAACTGGGGAGCTGTGGTTAGTGGCCGGAGATGAGACAGGAGATGATTCGCTGCTGATGGAAGATCCTGCTAAAAGAGAGGAAACAGGAGTGAAACAGTTTATGAGTAATTCTGTAATCAACTTCATGCCATGTATCTAGGTATTGTTCCTTGATCCTGCTAAATGAGAGGAAAGAGGAGAGAAACAGTTTATCAGTCATTCTGTAATCCACTTCATGCCATTTATCTAGGTATTGTCTCTTTATGCTTAAAAACAAAAATTATGTGATCTCTGCATGAGATTGTAACATAAATAAAAGCAAATTGAAACCCACATTGCAAACACACTTCACCAGCTTCTTACACATCTCTGTACGAGTTACGACTTAAAGCTGTGTGCGCACCCGTTTATTTTTGACTAGTTCTGTTTGAAGTGGAAAGGATATATTATATAAATATAAATGTCTCGTGGAGGAGTAGAGAGACAGACAGCCTACATCAAACAGATGGAGACGGGGAGGAGAATTCATGAAGAGAGATGACAGGAAAAGCTCTGACACAAGGGAGAAAAAAGAAAGTCCTGCATGGACATCCAGCCAATTACAATCCAGTGCTATATCATCGCTCTCTAAAGCTGTCATCATTGGTGCACCTCTACACACACTCCATCTGTCCCTCAGTCTGTCAGTTTGTCCGCTGTAAGAGGTGAGCAGAGTCTAACACAGACCTGGGCATTTTACGGCCCCGGGCCATATCCGGCCCTCTGGATAGCCTTGACCGGCCCGCGTGAAGTAATTGGTTAATTAAAATTCAAATGCAAATGGGGCCGTGCAATGCCCAGGTCTGATATAGAGTCAGCGTAAATCTACATTATTTAGCTATTTGTCCGCAACATGACATAAATAACCTATAAACACGTAATACAACCGCACTGCTTTTATTTTGAAGGCAACAATATATATATTTTTAATTTACATACGTCCGTGCGTGTGAGGGTGCGTACAGTCACTGAAATGTGTTCGCAATCATGTAGGACAGCATTCAAGAGTTCGCTGTTAGCTCTTAAATATGTTAGCTAACATTAAAAAAAGAAAGATTGATGCATAATGTAGAGTTTTAACAAGACATGGACTTCTAAGTATTTATTTACTGAAGTCAAAAGTAAAGCTGTGTGCTTAGTTTGTGGAGAACAGATAGCTGTGTTTAAGGATTACAATTTGAATCGCCATTACGAGACTAAACACACAGAGAAATACAAGAATTTGACGGATGCAGAGCGGGCACAGACATCGGAAGCTTTGCTAGCTAAGCTGCAAAAGCAGCAAGGACTTTTTACCAAGCTTCATACATCGAGGGATGCAGCAGTCAAGACCAGCTTTGTGATATCCCACAAAATCGCGAAAAACATCATTCTCTGATGGGGAGTTTATCAAAGAATGTTTGGTGGACTCTGCAGTGCTAATATGCCCGGACAGAAAAGAAGCATTTTCGAATGTGCTGCTCTCCAGGCGAACCGTAAAGAGACGAGTCGAGGATATCACAGGAAATCTGGAGTTTCAGCTGCAAAACAAAGCGGACAATTTTGACTTTTTCTCCTTGGCTCTGGACGAGAGCTGTGATGTCCGTGACACAGCCCAGTTACTTATAGTTCTACGTGGAATAACGAAAGACTTTGAGATGACAGAGGAGCTGGCAGCTTTGCGGTCTATGAAAGGGACTTCCACGGGCAGCGATTTGTTCACAGAGGTAAATTCATGCATGGACAAACTGGGACTAAAATGGGACAAACTGACAGGTGTTATAACCGATGGCTGTCCAAATCTGACAGGAAAAAATGTCGGACTTTTGAAACAGATGCAAGATAAAGTGACTGAAATAAACCAAGAACAGAAATTGGTACTTTTGCATTGCATTATACTTCAGGAGGTGTTGTGTAAGTCAGTGCTAAAAATCAACCATGTTATTGATGTTGTGACTAAAATAGTTAACTTCATCAGGGCAAGAGCACTGAATCATAGACCGTTTGTTGCACTTTTGGAAGAGCATGAAAGTGAACATAGTGACACAGGCTACCACACAACTGTCAGATGGCTCAGCCTGGGCAAGGTGCTTAAAAGAGTATGGGACTTGAGAGCAGAAATTCAGGAGTTTTGTGAGAAGAAATGCAAGGACATCCCAGAGCTCTCAGATGCAGACTGGATGGCAGATCTGGCTTTCGCTGTTGATGTGACTGCACTTATGAATGAACTAAATACCAAGCTGCAAGGCAAGGGCCTCTTTGTACATGAAATGTACAGCTTAGTGACAGCTCTCCGGAGAAAGTTGAAGTTTCTTTCAAGCCAATAGGAGGGCAATGTTCTTACCCACATGCCAACACTGAAAGAAGTCACACCATCAGCTGATCACCTCCACAGGTACTCGCCCATGTTAGGGACACTGCATGGTGAGTTTTGCAAGGCGATTTGAAGACTTCAAAACAACTGAGAATTAAATGCACATGATTTCTTCTCCCTTCACTTGCTGTGTGGACAATGCACCCATTGCTGTTCAGCTTGAACTCATTGACCTGCAGTCTGATAAACTACTGCAGAGCACTTTAAGTCAGAATCCCCACTGCATTTTTATTCCTCTCTCAAAGAGGAAAACATTCCACACATTAGGAGGCATGCACAGAGGATGTTGATTCTCTTTGGATCTACCTACATTTGTGAACAAACATTCTCAGTGATGAAGTTTAACAAATCCAGATACAGATTCTCTCTCAGTGATGATCACTTGTGTGCTGTCCTTCGCATATCCACCTCAGATATTCATCCTGACTTCAGTGCACTTGTTCAAGCCCAACACAGGTTAGATTTCTCTCACTGAACAAGAAAAATGACCTCTGGTAAAACAATCAAATGTTTTATATAAAGTTGATGTTGTGATGCTGGTCTTTAAAACACATGTACTTGCATTTTTGTACAAATTTTGAAACTTCAAAAAATGTGCATTTCCAGACTTCAGTGCACTTGTTCAAGCCCAACACTGGCTAGATTTCTCTTACTGAACAGAAAAAAAAAAAAAAAAAGAACTCAGGTAAAACAATCAAACAACACTCGGGCATTTATTGCTTTTTATATGAAGTTGATGTTGTGATCTTAAAGTTAAAGTTCCGTCGCTACGACGGATTTCCATCAGTTCATAAAGACAGTCACTTGCTTCATTCCTGAATGATTCAGCCGTTTGAAAGAATCAATTGAATGGATGATTCAGTGATAAAATCAGTGACTTGCCGCCACCTGCTGGCGGATTTAGTTAAATTTTTAGCGTATAATTTCAGTTATTTAAATCATATTTCTGTATTCAAAATTTTATATTTAAAACATTAATCTCCACATGAATTTATCAATTTAATTGCACTCATGCTACCTATGAGCTTCATTAAATGTCTGAAAATGTACCTACACGCCACTTTTGTGTTCTTCTGTGCCACCTCTATAGTACAAATACATTTTTTAATACTAATTTCATATGATTGGTAACTCATTTGTTTCTAATGTGGCCCCTTGGGAAAATTAATTGCCCATCCCTGGTCTAACATAACACTAGCCAATGCACACAAAACTCAAAACTCACAGGCACATGTGGAATATTTTTATATTAAAAGAGTACTTCCGCTAAAAAAAAAGAAAAGAAAAAAAAGAAAATTTTGTCACTATTACTCACCCTCATAGTTGATGTTCAGCAGAATATAGCCTCAGTCACCATTAACTTTCACTGCATCTTTTTCCATACAGTCAAAGTGAATGGTGACTGAGGAGTTCATCTGCTAAACAGGTCTTGTGCCCCACAGAAGAAAGTGGTCCCACTTTGTATTAGATGTCTTTAACTACTACGAACTTATAAAAATAAGCATTTGATACAAAGTGCTTACTGTATAAACACATGCTAAAACTCTTTTAAGATTCACATTTGCTGCTACTGACATTAGGATACGGGTAGTGTTAGGGATGAGGTAGGTTTAATTGCATACAGGTACTTTAAATGTAAGATCAATGTAACAACATGTATGCACACCCTAGGTCTTTAACCCTACCCCTGGGGACCTACCATCCTGCAGAGTTTAGCCCCAACAAGGTTTTTTTTTTTTTTTTAAGAATGATTTTAAGATTTTAATAATGTTTTCTCAGGTAACCTAAAAATGTGTGTGTTTTAACTTCTAAATTAACTGCTTTTTTCTCTCTCTCCCAAATAATGCAAATTTGGTCACACTTTAACGTCCAATTCTCGCTATTAACAAACCAATAACTATGACTTTTGCCTCAATAAAATTCAAATTTGCTGCTTATTTATAGTTAGTAAGGTAGTTGTTAAGTTTAGGTATTGGGTAGGATTAGGGATGTAGAATATGGTCATGCAGAATATGTGCTTTATAAGTAATAATAAACAGCCAATATGTTAATAATAAGCATGCTAATAAGCAACTAGTTAAGAGTGAGAATTGGTCCCTATACTAAAGTGTTAACTTAAATTTTACCCGGTGCAGAAAATATGCCTTAAAAATGGAGCAGGATAATAATCTGAATAAGAACTACTTTTCAGTCACCTCAGCCATATTCATCGAGTGTCAAGACATTTAAGCCCAGATGATGTCTGTAAAACAGGAAGGGAAGACATTAGGAGCTAGTGTTCTCAGAAGAAAGCTTTTAAGAGAAATGCCACAAAGGTTTCTGTTAACACCAAAGGAGGAGCAAAGGTGAGCAGAGGTGAAGAGGCGCTTGCTGCAGTAATTACAGCTGCACACCATTAAGCATGCATGCAAAGTGATAAAGCGAAAGAGAGAGGGAGAGAGAGAGAGAATGAGAGAGAGAGAGTGAATCTACATCAGCAAATTGCAGCGGAGTCCCAAAGACACGAGTGTCTCCTCCTGTCTCATTCAGTAATTTAACACAGGCTACACACACACACACCTTAGCCTCTTCCAAAACCAGCATCTATAACTCATGCAGTATCCCAAATGAAATAGGGCTGTAAATAATGATTATTTTCAAAGGTTAGGATGGTTAAGAGGATGTATTAGTGCTAACTAACAATAAACAAGATAAACAAAATAATTTGAAAATACATGATACTGAGACTTACCTAATATCAGAACAATTTTTTGGTTCACTTGATTGTATTTGATTTAACTTCAAAAGTCTCTCTTTTTGATTGGGCCAGGTATTCTTTTTTTTTCAGTGATCAAACCACTGTTGATATTTCAGCCCTAAACTGAAACTGAAGCTCTTGAATAAGTGATTTGGAACAATCTACATAAGCAGCAACTTGTGAAGTGAATGAGAGATTCGACCCACAGCAGATTCCAAAACAAGAGGAATGACACGACAAAGTACACACAAACTTGCTTGAGGACAGTCTGTATTTAAATTGTGATTTTTTTTTTTATTGATACATTTCACAATTGAATGTGTAATTGTAAATATATTATCAACATATATATCTTTACATCTGCCATCTTGGATTTACTTTTTATGGTATTGCCTTATCCATGATGGATGAATGCCATTCTGCTAGAAACTGGACAAAAATAAGGTATGGGACGAGGCAGTGTGATTAAGTTGCCTAATTTTTGTAACGTTCATGTCAGGAGTGTAATGCCTATGATGCCTTATACTGCTGCCTACAGAGGCAGTTCCCTATTACACAACAGCGGTGTGATGCCTGTAGTCATTACTGATAGCTGCTCATCTGCTGCCGTTTCTCACTGTCTTCTCATTTGTTTCTCCCAGTGTGATACACAGGACACAGTGAATAATTCAACAGGACTGCAGGCACATGTGCAGCAAGATACCCCCACCCCCCGCCTTTATAGCTTTCTTCTCTTTTATTCACTCTGACACGCGCTCATCCATCAAACATCATCATCCTCCTGCAGTTCCTGTGAGTGTGGATCTGTCAGACACATTTATATTTTATGTGTCTTTACAGTATTAGCAATAAATTACTGCACCAAACATCATCACAAGAGAATGTGTGTGTGACGGAGAGGCAGGCATCAGATCTCTCTCAAGCAGGTTTTATGGTTGTCTTTTCTTTCAAATGAAACACACTCAGGCAGATGGGCCTCTCATTGACACACACACACACCATCTGAGTCAAACTGGTATGCTTTTATGAGATGCTAATGATATTCAAATGTATTCAGTGCGATGCGTCTGTGCAAGCTGCTCTCAGAGGAAGCCGTTCCCATATATGGACTAGACGTTCCAACACTTCCTGTCACGCTCTGAATGCCACTAAAATGAACAGATTTCACACTGCAAAGAAAGAGAGAGACTGTGTGTGTGTGTGTGTGTGTGTGTGTGCCCGTGTGATTAATGTGCATCTCTGTTCTCTGAGGGTTCATCTATTAACCCACCTCTACCTCACACTGACCACACACACACACACACACACACACACACACACACACGTCTCAGGCTGCATTAGAACAGCATCAGCAGTTAATTAAACAGCCCATTTCACACCTGGTGTGAGAGCAGAACTCAACACGCCTCAGTCCATATGCTGCCCCGCACACACACACAAACACACGTCATTGTTTTTTGGTGCACTCACATGGTTCATTCCGTGAAACAGCAGATATCATGACCATATCATATCATATTATGACCATTCTGAACAAACACACATCAGTTTTGTTCTTTCCACAGCTAGATCTTAATTGAGATGAAATCACATAAGAGACTAATTCTATGCACTCTACTTAGGCAGCAACTCCACACGCCACACAAATAATTTACTCAAACCTGTATGCATTTCTTTCTTCTATGGAACACAAAAGCACATATTTTGAAAAATGTGTCCTTTTATGCAAGGCAGAAGAAAGAAATACATACAGGTGTGGACAGGTAAATGACGACAAAATGTCATTTTAGGGTGATCTCTTTGACACGTTATTTGAACCCCTCACCACACAAAATATTCACTAAGAACCTTTACTAGAAAAAAGTAAAATTTAATTAAACTGGCCTATTATATATTCTTTTCAGCATCAAATGAATCATATCTCAGTTCTGTTTATCTTGCTTTGTCCACCATCCTTTCTGGATGCTTTCACTGAGTCTGTCACATTTTAGGACTGCCCTATCTGAAGCTTGTGATGCCACTTACCTTTCGGAACAGCCTTCACATCAGGAGCATACCTATGATGCTTTAAATTGTCACCAGTTTGTGGAACAGAGCCACCATCACTTATGCGAGTGTGACGATAAGCTTGTGTTATGTATGCAGTCTGTTTCTACAGATGGAAGGCCACAAAAAAACAGGGTACCCCTACCCCCCAGGGCCACGTCTGCCGCTCTCTCTTCTCAAGCAGAACTAGGGACTTACTCCTCCCCTCTACTCCTGTGTCTCTGTCTCTGCTGGATAAAGGATGAGCCCTTTAATATCCAAGTCCAAATGGAGCAGTTAATTAATCACACACACCACACCTGCTGTGAGAGAGACACATTGACCGTGTTCAGAAATTAATACTTGTGTACTGCATACTGCAACTTTTTTTCCCTTATTGTCTAGTATGCAACCATAAACATTTAACATTGACATTGTATCCAATTATCTCAGAAATAAATGGTTGTATAATAATGTAATGGAAATAAATGGCATTTGTAATCCAATTTTGAGTATAGACAACGGGGTTAAATGGACCACCTCTGATTATCATATTGGAGGAAATATAACTGTGAAATAAAAATAAAAACAACTATGAAAACAACTAAAGAATAAATACACAAGTGCATACGTACAGAAATAACTAATTGTAAAACAAATGTAAATAAATATATTTCAAATATAAATCCAATAAATTATTATTACTAATTGAATGAACATATTAGTAAATTAATAAAAAATAAAATCAAGAATTAAAAACAGAACTTAAATCATTGTATACAACTCAGTTTTTTACTTGAGTGTTAATTAAATACATTTGATACATTTACTAATTACTACATTTTGAAATTTCAGTTTTATGGCTAAATGAAAACTTTAATTTCAGATTTGGTGTTTTGTTAAAACAATTATTTTGATGCCTCGCAAATTTACTTATTTATACTAATTTACTTATTTAGGTATTTATCATTTAGTTTGTGCAGTATACATATTTCACATTAATTAATTATTAATTATTTAATTCATTCATTCATTCATTCATTCTTTTTGCAGGTTTTGTCCTCCAAAGTACAATGTGTTTTCTCACAACGGGAACTGTATGTATATGTACACACTCTCTTGCCTCAGCAACTGAAATAAAGTTTTGGGAAACTGGATGTCAGCCTACACCCAACTTGCCATTATTCAGATCACTGTCACTTTACCCATTTCACTGGCCCAGTCTGTATGCTCCTGCGGCCTACCTACAGCTGTCTGGACTGGAGACAAATCACACAGACACTGGGAAGAGGCGTTTCTGGAGCTGTTTTTAACAGTGAGAGTGACCTAATCATAATGTGCATCAACTGTCTGTTTTTAAATGCCACCCACAGATGGGCTACAGATACAGACACAACGAGAAAGAGAAACAGAAGGCAGAGTTAACACAAGTGATGAAACAAAGCTAGCTGAGTGCTAGTGCTGAGCATCATCATAACGTCGCCACACTGCAGTTTATCCTGACCAAGGAAGCTCACAAAGGAAGAGACAATATGGTCAACCAACCAGAGTTTGCTTTTTAATTGATGTTTAGAGGCAAGTAAATGTGTAACTGGACCTAACTCAAAGGTGGGCTTTTGGATAGTGTCTCAATCTCATTTCATTCTTCATTTACTGTCAGGTATCTCACAAACTTTGTCAAATTCAGAGACTAGTTGAAGCAGCAGAGAACGGTCACAATGCAAACAATGCACAGAACGAGAAGGAGGGGCAACGGTAGCTGGTAATGTCTGAACTGGAACAAGATGGGTTTTGATTGTGGTCTTGTTTGTTTATTTTTTTCTTAACGCCAAGTCTGTCTTACACACAAGTTGGGGGGAACAATTTAGAATCTTCAATTCACCTGACCTGCATGTTTTTGGGCTGTGGGAGGAAACCGGAGTACCCGGAGTAAACCCACGCTGACACAGGGAGAACATGCAAACTCCACACACCTGCTGGGGCTCGAACCAGGGACCTTCTTGCTGTGAGACAACAGTGCTAACCACCTAGCCACTCTGCCGCCCTGATTGTGGTCTTGTAAATCCAGCATTTTACACACAACGTATTAGAATACATAAAATTAAAATCACAGCAGGGTGCTGGATCCATTCACACCTAAGCATTCTCTATATGGACAGCTCTTCCTGGGTCTGCTGGAGAGCACTCACACTAGGGGACAAGCAGGAGAAGACAGGAAGCATGTGGTATTCTGGCAGACTGTTAAAGATTGCTTCCCTGCTGAGACACTGTCTACAAACACAGCCGAGCACCATGTAGAGAATATGTGTGTGTACCTTCTTCAGGCTACATACACAAATACCATTCAGTGTGTACACAGACACACATGATGAACATATCTGTAGAAAATGCCACTCTCTGTGGGCACACAGTAATGAAGCAGCATCTGGCCCAAACTGGTTACTTCCTTAAACTCCAACAGTTAAATGGATTGTTCACCCAAAAATGAAAAATCTTTTATCATTTACTCACCCTCAAGTTGTTCTGTATGAGAGCTTTTCTGTATTTTGAAGAATGTTGGTAACCAAACAGTTGACAGTAGTCACCGACTTGTCTGATCATTTGAACATGTCTGATCATTTGAATCAGGTGTGTCTGATTAGGTTGGCATACAACAGCTGTGTCCAAAAGCATATGCCTTGTTGCCCTATCAGATAATGACTTTCCAGGCAGCGTACCTCCCGAAAATGATTTCAGGCATACTTCTGAGACAGCATAATAGTTTAATGATCTACAACAAAATAAGAGAGTGCTTTGGGGATAACTACGTGAATATTACATTTCTATAGTACTAATTTCTAGCTAGAAATGAGATTGAATGTGGAAATAACATTTACATTAACAGACAAACTGACCAAAGACCACAGCTTTTAGATGCCATAGCTCAACTGTTATGGAATCAAACCCACAGTCCTGTGGGATATCATAGGCAGCGAAGGATACCTTTATGCTGCCTTCAGATGAGTGGTATCTCAGCAGACATGATGTGACATGATCATTGGATTCGGACATGCCTTGTTGCCTTCCTACCTCCATATGCTGCATGTGGAGGCAGCATTTTTCAGCTTTTGGGCACAGCCAAGATGTGTAGTGTTAAGTGGTGGGGGTACTTTATCTAACATAAAGTAGCCTGCTCAGAACTTTTTCCAAACATGATAATACATAGTATTGGAAGTAGCAGAATTCAATTTTTAGCTCAGTATACAGTTCTTTCACTCAATCTCTATGGGGACCCTAGGAGCCAACAACATTGGATCATGACCTGAGCCATGAAATACTGACGCTGTTGAGATAATGCCACTGTAGTCCGGCATGACCAAGACTTTCAAGGAAAAGCAGACTTCATTCAGTCCAGTTTGAATTCCCCTAAAGCAGTGGTCACCAACCTTTTTAGGCCCAAGATCCCTGACCGGGTCATTATCATAGCAATAAAGGGACGACACGGAGGGTACATCTGTGTCCTTGGAGCACTGACACATGGGTCAGGGATCAAATGTCAGGGGGTCACAGCTTACCTCTGGGTTCCTCTGCCTGCTTGGCCAGCTTGCGGAGAGCGGCAGCAAATCCCGAGTGGGCGGACTGAGATGCAGGACTGCCATTGGTCACAATAGAACTGTTGAGGGGAGATGGGGTGAGGGGACTGACTGTCGCCGTGGTGCGGGTCGCTGTGGAAATCATGCCTAATGATGGTGACTTTGGCTCATGGCTCATGCCTGAAGGAGACAGAGAAACAGAGTGAGATATTAGAAACAATAAACTGGATACATGGACCCAAAACTGACGGGTTGACTCACTGAGGATGTAAACAGCCTGACACAAAAAACACTGTCTGACCCTAACAGCTGCAGGACAGAGTAGAAGAAGAAGAGGTCAAAGATTATGCCCAAGGTCAGCTTGTCTGTCCACCAGCATTCAATCCTAAAAGATTCCTATAATCCTAGGCTAAAATCCATAGACTTTGATCGCTGGTTTGACATGTTAACTGACAGCCAATTAACGGCCGTTGTGATCAAATTTTACCCCTGACGAAATTCTGGCAGCGTTAGAAGATTTGGCACACAGTCCTACAGTATGATGTCTCTTACGACGAATGTCAAACTGTCTTCGTTTTTCAAGACAAGCCATGGTCAGAATTAATGCTAGAGTTTTCTTCTAACGTTCTTGTTCTCCGTTCACGGAATTCATATGATATGTTGCCTTTGCTATAATAAACTATTATAAGAGCGGCGCATGCGCAACGCTGAACTCATACGTCATCAGCCCGGAGCTGCTTCCGTGTACAACTGTTGGCGCAAGCTACATTAAAGTGATTATTACGTTTTGAATATGGATATTTTTCTTACAAAAACGCATCGATTCACTACAGGAGGCCTTTGTTCACCCCCCGGAGCCGTGTGAGACACTTTTTTTTAATGGATGGGCGCTTTTTATTTAACTTCTTTTGGACTGATGCATGCAACACCCGCTGAGTGGCATTAAACAGCTTGAAAGATCAAAGACAATTTTTAATATAACTCCGACTGGATTCGTCTGAAAGAAGAAAGTCATATACACCTAGGATGACTTGAGGGTGAGCAATTTATGGGCTAATTTTCATTTTTGGGTGAACTAACCCTTTAAGAAGAATCGCTTTATGTATTCCCCAATTGTAAGTCGCTTTGGATAAAAGCATCTGCAAAATTACTAAATGTAAATGTTTTTTTGTGGTTGTCAACAGAGATCTTGTAAGCAAGAAAACAAAAAACACCATCGGCAGCTTTAGATGTTTTAAAATTAATAAAACAAAGTATAAAGTTAACAAATGTGATTTTAAAACAAAACAATGACCAAGAGGCTCCATGTTTGTTTGTGGGCAGGATATGCAGTAACAATCAGTGAGCAATCAGTCACTCTTTTTCTTTCACGGCAGTAGAAACATAGGCCGGTTCTTAGAGCTGATCACAGATCCACTGCCATTTCAGTACAAACAGGGGTGAGAGAGACAGACATATAGAGATATAGAGGAGCTCTCTGCAGACCTGTTCACCCACTGCACTACACATGAACTGCTCAGAGCAATTAATAATGAAATAAACAACAGCAGCAGTAGCACTGAAATGCTGATCCTCAGACTGACACTTCACACAGCGCAGATGTAAAGTGCTACTATGTTCACATTCCTGCTCACAGATGCATGATGGGGAGTCGCAAACACACTAGCACACAATCTCAACACCTTTACATTAATGTCACACACACACACATGCACACACACGCACACAGTCTGTCTGTTTCGGTTTACTCAGTTCACAAACTGTCGCTCTTTCAGAAAAAAATGTTTGGAGCTTATCTAACAAAGCAACACACACACACACACAACACAATCCCTTTTCGTCAAGTGAAACGTTCAGTGTAGCAGCTGCTGCAATATCGCATGACCCTCCTCCTCTCCACCCATAATTCCTCTGCCCCTCTGAGATAACACAGAAAGAGAGACAGGGGGAGGGGGATACCCTGGATATCCTTATCCAGAGGTAGTGGCATGTTCTGACATGCTCTTCCACTAAAACAATCTCCTTCCCCCATGTCTCGCACTCTCAAAGGCACATCTGTGCTCCACCCCCTATATAAACAGCAAGACAGATGAGAACAAGTACTAATGGGCAGTTCAAACCAAGCAAAACTTTTTACCGCTACAAGCATTTTAAGCCAAAAAGAAAATGTGTGTATCCCTTCACTCTGGTTGTTTGTGTTTCATATAGGAAGGGGCCATGAATCAGCTGCTATAGGTGCCATTTGTTTTGGAGTGATAGGAACAAAAAGCCATTATTACTATACTCATATCACACTTATAATCACCCACATATGGGTGACCAGTTTTCGTCCATAAGATGCTGTAACATGTAAAACTACTT
Organism: Sinocyclocheilus rhinocerous; assembly: GCF_001515625.1. NCBI lineage: Eukaryota > Metazoa > Chordata > Actinopteri > Cypriniformes > Cyprinidae > Sinocyclocheilus > Sinocyclocheilus rhinocerous. The sequence goes on from NW_015656206.1 coordinate 54,185, forward strand.
TCTTGCACTATGATTAAGCATATTGTTTGGAAAAGGTCCAATCCGCAGTAACTACTTCTGTTTATCTGAAACGTTGAACAATTGTAAAAAAAAAAATAAAATAAAAAAAAACCTTTGCAAATTAAGGTGGATACACACTACCTAGCACCATTTTATCACAACAGCTAATACTGCTTACAGTAGACCGATATATTATCATTATATTGCAATTTTCCTACATAAATGCCATCACTCGATTTTACACCCATCATTTTATTGCAGGAGAGTGCAAACATATCTGTCACATTTAGCAATGGATTATTGTTCTTTTAAGCATATAAATGGCTACAACATGATACTCTTTCATTTAGGTACATAGACTTTTTCAGAGCCTGATCACAGATATCACAATCAACCCCACTAACCCCAGAGATGCAGAAACACAACTACTGATTTAATTTATTGAATAAACTCATGAGTTTCAACCAGCCAACACAAAGGCAAGGTGTTTGTGTGAGGTGTGTGCAGGACGTGAAGGGTTAAATTGAAGTCTAGAAGTCATCACCGTAGGCCACAATGACTCAATTCTCTTTCCTCCTGTTGATGGTCACAGCTTTCTCGCAGAGATATAAAGAGAAAGGGGTGAGGGAGGAACTGATCTCAACTCAACAACATGGCTCATTTTGCTGCATACATGCTCAAACAACTAAGTAGTGTTGTCACGGTACCAAAATTTCAGTATTCGGTACCAATACCAGTGAAAATCCACGGTTCTCTGTACCAATTTCGGTACCAAAGCAAAACACAAAAACATGCTAATTAAAAATTTGACTATACTTTTATTTAATCCAAACTGTGTACATATTTAATTTTAAAGGGCTTTTAAAACCTTCTAGAGTTATTCAGCCAAGAATAACAACTAACTAAGTTAGCTAAAAAAGCCCAGAACTGCTTTTCTGACTGATATGACACAAACAATGTTAACCATTTGTACATTCTCTAACACGCATATTTTAGATTCACAATTCATTTAAAAGCCTCTGGTGTGTAAAAATAGTAAATATCATCATGTCCTCCTGTTTTTTTACCATAATAAAAGTTATAAGAGCATTAAATAGTTAATAGTCTGTCTTTAAAGTGTTTTGTTAGTTTGGTGTGTTTCCTCATTTTGAGGTCGCAATGTCTCAGTGCTTTTATGAAGAGAGCGCATCTGCGCATCCTTCGGATAGTGCATCAAGAACCGGGTTGACCGGGTACTCTGTACCACCGGGACTTAAAAAAAACCTGGTACCGTAACGTTTTCATTTTTTTAGTACCGACTTGGTACCGAAGTACCGGTTCTTTTGACAACACTACAACTAAGTACCTTACACACAACACTTTTTTTTTACAATATAGTCGGCACAGCATCCTCTTTTAGTTTCAATCTTTCTGAAAATCCCGGGTTGAATTGTGCCTTGTTTGTAAACGAATCCATGGTAAAATGAGGTGCACAAAGGACCGAGTGCTTGCTGACTTGGTCTGGAGCTTCATTAAAAATAAAGTTCATCCACTGTTTCCTAATGTTAGGATCCGAAGTAAGGCAATGAAAAGACAGCTTGGCACTGCACAGCATCTTGTTATCTTCTGAACCATCTTTATCATTTGGTTTCTGTGTAGAACTTCACCTCTAGTTTTTTTACACTACATGAGCAAGTCGGTGGGTGGGGTTAAACAGGCAGAGATGTAGAAGCAGGTGTTGATCTTCTCCTGCGGTCGGAGGTGGTGTTTAGCCACACTATTACGCCATAAGTTTGTACATTCCACAAGCTGTCGTTTTGACAGACTGGCTTCAATATAAGCCATTTCTAGACCAGGGGTTTCAAACTCATTTTCACTGAGGGCCACTTCAACATTATGGCTGCCCTCAAAGGGCCGGTTGTAACTGTAAGACTGTACAAATGTTACTACTTTTCAATATATTGTTAAATAACTGTCTCTTTATTTTATTATTACTTATTTAAGCTACAAATATTGTATATGCATCTGCATAGATGTAAAAATATATGTTATCGTGTTATTTTAACATAAATCTTTTTAATTTATCAGGTTAAGAAATCCACATTACTCCATAAATCAAAGTAAAAAACAAAGACAAATATTATCAAACTCAAGTCATTACTTTAACTTTGTTAAAAACTTTGTGTTACATTTGAGAGGGACAGAACTATGGAACAACAAATAATTGTGAGTTGCTAAGAATGTGTGACAGATATGGCATTTAAAAAAACAAAAAACAAAAACAAAGGAGCCCGGTCTTATGAAAATGTGTATCAATAGCACGATTTTCTGTTTCTATTTGGCATGTCAGGGCTCTACAGTGCGACCATTTCAGTCGCATTTGCAACTGGAAACTACTGCGTGCGACTATGAAAAAATATTTAGGAGCACCTGTGCGACTGACCCGATCAGCATTTATGTTTGCGATGAGGGAGCGTCAAAAGTTTCTAACGTACTTACGAGTAATGTATCATCACAGACGTATCCTCTCATTATAACAAACAAAGTGTTGACAGGGTGTAAATAAGAGATTCATTGTGCAGTGTAAGGAGCTTCGTTGATTATAATGGAGTTTTGTGAGATCGCGATGAACTATGATGAGTGACAGCTTTTAATTCTTATTAAGGGAGTTTGCAAATGTGATACTGATTTAATACAACAGTTCATTGAACAAGAAGTTAATATTAAGTGACTTATATTGTCTGACTACAACACTATTGCCTTATTTTTCTCTATTTCGTTAACGAAAATAGTTTAAAACAAAGAACAGCTGAGCCGCTGCGCATCTCCATTCAAACACAGCATTTCGTTTATGAATGAACTGCGTTTTTAAATTAATCTAGTGAGTCAATGATTCAATTACCCATTCATAAAGACAGTCACATACTTCGTTCCTGAATGAATCAGCCGTTCGAACGAATCAATTAAATGAATGATTCAGTGATCAAATCAGTGACTTACCACCACCTGCTGGCATTTTAGTTTCATTTTTAAAGTATCTTTTCTGTTATTTAAATCATTTAATATTTTTATATTCAAAATGTTATATTTAAAACATTAACCTCAACATGAATTGCACTCATGCGACCTCTGAGCCTCATTAAACGTCTGAAACGTATAAATATATATTTTTTAATTTGACATAAAAGATTACATGCTTTTAATTAGCATTAGTTAGATAAATGCCATTACAAAGGTAAAAACAAAATTCCCTGTAAATCACTTTAAGGAGTCAAATATCACCTCGTAATGGGAAGGTTAATTTTTTATTGATTTGAAGGTGCTCCTAAATTTTTGACCATTCTCCTAAATTTTTTAAATTAGGAGCACAAGCGCTCCTTAAAAGAGAAGTAAGCGTAGAGCCCTGCATGCGATTTATACTCAGAAATTGACTTTGGCATGCATATGATACGCAATCAGTGCTTTAAGTGGAAAAAAGAAGTGGTGGTACTCAACCCCACTCCCCAACCCAAAAATAAATAAATAAATACAAACTAAAGTACTAAAAAAGTACTTTTTAATTTTCATAATTTGCAATGAAAGTATATAGTGCCACAATAAATAAATAAATAATTGTTTGCGATCGATACAATTCACATTTATTTGTATATCTCTTTTCATGATACACATCATTGAAAAGCAGATTCACAGAAAATGAATGTACATTTAGTTTACAGCACAGTTTAATAAAAAAATTGCACAAGTTAAGCTGCAATACCAAACAGGACCACAGGGAGACGCCAAAAGACCACTAAATGAGCTATCTTGACCTGACTGATCCATGCAGAATTACTAAACCACTGACTAGGCTTACTGCGTAATCAACAACACCTTCAGCCAGCATCCAGTACGTAACACTCGCTCTTTTTAGCAAAATAGCTGACATCTGGACGCAGGCCCGGATTGGCTAATCGGGAGCACCGGGAGGATTTATGATTGTCTATTGTTTATTTTTTCTGTTAAAAAGATAACTGAGCCTTTAAATCTCCCCCACTCTCAACACACACACACTCACGCACCCCCCCACCTCCCCCTTCCTCACACAGAGGCAGAGTGGCAGAGTGAGATCGCAATTTAGCATCCCCAATGTCTTGAGATCATGTTCACCGAGTTTGGTGTCAATCGGTTGGAAGTCCTCAGAGGAGTATATCAAATTTCAGAGCATGCGCTTTTTACACAGCCCTGAATAGCCAACTTCCTGTTGGGCGGAGCCTATGACATGCAGCGTGAAAGTTGTTCAGCTCAGTGAGATCTATATGTGTACCGAGTTTCATATGAATACATGCAAGTATGTGAGATATACATCAAGTTTTCAGACTGTGTTCCTGGGGGCGCTGTAGAGTTCCTGTGCCATGCCCGGGTCCCAGCCTCTGCGGCGTCCTAATGACCGCAGATTCCAATGTGTGTGCCAATTTTCAAGAGTTTTTTAGCATGTTAAGGCCCCCAAAAAGCCCCGGATAGTCGAAGAAAAAAAAAATTAATAATAATAATCCTTAGAAAAACAATAGGGCCCTGCGCCTTAGT
>NW_015656206.1:58980-59137 GCF_001515625.1 Sinocyclocheilus rhinocerous
CTATCGTCGATATCTCTGTCTATCGTCGATACACGATACTATCGTCTATCGGCACAACCGTAATCAACGGTATAATGTTCCATATCGTTCAGTATCGATAATTACTGACATTTTTTATAACCTTTTTTAAAACAAAGAGCAATAGAATTTTTTAAAA
>NW_015656206.1:59560-59742 GCF_001515625.1 Sinocyclocheilus rhinocerous
AACTTTGCTGTTTTAACTTTGCATGGCTTTCTATACATCTCTTCTCTGAGACGCGAGTGCAGCAGTCATATTTGTCTGTCTAAAAATGCGCTGAATATAGCATCTGTGTGGTTTCGGTTTTCACCTAATCAAGATCTTCTCCGCATTGAGCTTCTATGTTTCTCTAATATCTCTAATATTTT
>NW_015656206.1:60538-104571 GCF_001515625.1 Sinocyclocheilus rhinocerous
AATTTTTAAAAAGCTTATAAAATATAATTTTTTTAAGAATTTGACAAAAGATGACATACTTTTAATAAAGTTAGAGGAGTCAAATATTACCTCGTAATGGGAAGGCTACTTTTTGATAACATTTTGGATTATTGATTAGAAGGTGCTCCTAAAATTTTGAACGTGCTCCTAAATTTTTTAAGTTAGGAGCACAAGTGCTCCTAAAAAGAAAAGTAAGCGTCGAGCCCTGTATCACCCAGGCCTAGTGTATATTATCCAATAAAATGGTGAAATGCTAGTGAAATTAATTCTTACTGAAGCTCTGCAGATAAAGTTCATGTGGACTGTCCTCATGAAATGGCAGACACTGAAAAACCACAAGTGTCACACATGCTTGAAAATGCACAAAAATATGCCATTTTAACACAGAGAAATGCAGAAAAAAACGGCAGTCTTTTTTTTTTTTTGCTTTGATATTCAAAGACACTATAGCGCATATCGCAATTTGATTTATTGTACAGCCCTAGCCTACTTTATTTTTTTAATCATCCAAAATTTGCTAAATTCTGAGACATTCTGTGTCTGATGTGACTATGACATGTGCTGTTCCCCAGTAGAGAGAGCTACCATCTGTAGATGTTTCGATTGGACATCTCATCAGATGATGATTCCACAAATTAGGGCTGTGCAATTAATCGCATGCGATTGTCATGCGCATCTCGTCAGTAAAGCCGGTTCTGTGATTAGTAGTAAATCTCCATCACCTGCTTTCAGATGGAGCAGCATTTACTACACAGAGCTGTAGTTCACTGACAATTAGGCAATATCGCGTTCATTATCGCAGGAGATTCAATCTCGATAGTTACACTCACGAGACACTGCACTTAGGCTATTCGCAATCACAAAAGTACATTATTTCCACGTGCTTTAAAGCCTTGCCCGGTTAAACGTTTCATTTGCGTGCTGTTCTAACATGTGCTTATTCAGAGCGCGTACACCCGAAGCGTCCGTACACTAAAAGGCCGGTCAAACAGTACCTGATTACTTAGTTATCGTCTGATTGCGCTAATACTGTAAAAAAAAAAACACAAGGTTTACATATAAACACAGTTAATTATGTCTAAAGTGAAAGTAGACAGTTGAGAAAAAACAGATGTGTGCAGCTCTTAAAGCAGCAGTACTAAACATGCTGCCGCTTGTCATTAAAGGGATAGTTCACCAAAAAATTAAAATTTTGTCATTTTTTCCTCAGTCTTGTTTTACCAAACATGTATTCATTTTTATTTATTCTTGTGCTGAACACAAAAGAAGATATTTTGAAGAATGTGGGTAACCAAACAGTTGCTGGTCCCCACTGACTTTAATAGTAGGGGGAAAAAAATATGAAATTCACTGGGAACCAACAACTGTTTAGTTTCCCACATTCTTCAAAATAACTTTTTATCAGTGGTGGACAAAGTACATAAATCAAGTACTTGAGTAAAAGTACAGATGCGTATGGTAAAATATTACTCCAGTAAAAGTAAAAGTACTCCTTTTTGAATTTTATTCAAGTGAAAGTACAAAAGTACAAAAAAATTTTATGTACTTAAGTAAAAAAGTACTGATATATAGATTTATTTTGCAATTTTATATAGGCTACTTAATTTAATTTTATATTAGCACATATTTTTTATAATCATAAAAAATAAATTAATAATAGTGATAATATTATTGCACTTTATTTAGTTTTTTTTAATAAAATAATAAACCAAATAATAAAGTGTGATAATACTATGTTATTTAAAAATAAAAAGGGAGTATTAAATACAAATAAAATTATTTTATAGTAAACTTACAAATAAAATGCTAATATTTTTATTATTTTTATTATTATTTTAATTTGAACCTAAATTATTATTTTTAATTTGAATTATTTAAATTTTTCATTTTCAAACTTAAAATCAGCCGGCAAGTAAGTATATGCGCTTCCGGGTTCAGCGCTGCCGATTGTAGAACGTCAGCGAATGAAATGTCACAGTTTTGCATTGTGCTTTGAAAACGTTAGCCGGTAGCCTAGATTTATTCAGTTTGAATCGAAATCTTATACAGTACAGTTTGTCGATCTAAAATGGTAATTGTGCATTAACAGCTGTCAACCATGTTGGTACACAAACGCGCGCGCTCTGAACTAATTTACACAGCGCATTTCTTATTTTGGTCGTGCATGCGGACCACTTATGTGCACCCCTGAATATAATTATATTTTCATAATGATTTTTTTCTTCTCAAACCTTGTCTGTGGTGTAAAAACACTCCTGGCCAAATGTACTTAAGTACAGTATCGAAGTAAAACTACTCCGTTACTGTCCACCACTGCTTTTTATGTTCAACAGAAGAAAGAAACGCATTCAGGTTTAAAACAACTTGAGAGTGAGTAAATAATGACACAATTTTCATTTTTGGGTGAACTATTCCTTTAATGTTAATAAAATAAAACACAAAGAGAAAAATAACTCGCTGCTCTTGACTGAAGAACTTTAATACAGTTGCTAAAGTTCAGCAGTAATAAAATAACTTGAAATTTTCAACAACTTTTCACTTCATATCTTTTTGCACCAAATAGTATTGATAACAGTATCGATAAGTACTGGTATCGATAAGCAGTATCGTTATTGGTAGGGCTGCACGATAAATCGCATGCGATATTTAACACGCATCTTGTCAGAAAAGCCGGTTCTGTAATCAGCGGTAAATCTCCATCACGTGTGTGCTTTCACATTGAGCAGCATTAACTACACAGAGCCGTTGTTCACTGATGAGCTACGCAAAACCACGTTCATATTCGCGCGATTTTTTGCGCAGCTCATCAGATGCAGTTAAGATGCGCGTTAAATATCGCATGCGATTTATCGTGCAGCCCTAGTTATTGGTATCGATAAAATGTAAATGATACCCATCCCTAGTGTTTACGAATCTATACTAATCTGCTGATGTGCTGTAATGTGAATGCTGTAGAGCCACTGCCTTTTAGACACAATCACAGGCATAGGCCATGGCATAAAGCACACAAGGGCTCTAGTGAGCAACCCACGTCTGACCTGACCATGCGTAAACACAGAGAGACAATAATCCTGGTGGCTCCACTATGCTGCGGCCTGCTGCTGAGATAAGAGGTGTGCTGCCCTGGAGAGCGTTTAATCTTTAACCAGCAACAGATTTGCCTATCAGCTCATTAAAGCAGTCCAGATCTGCAGGACAGAGCTATCTACTGTCATTCATCTGGAATTACCCGTGTGTGTGCGTGACTCAGACTAACATGGCCCTCTGAGAGAGTGTGTGAGGATATACACACATATATAAAAACGTATGCTTGACCCTGAATGACTGGTTTTATCACTGTAGTGTGAATAGATGAGATGGCACACAGCTCCACACACACACACACACACAACAAAAGGAAAACTACAGTCTGCACAAAACCAACACAACACTCCCCTTCCACAGAGCACTATCTGCAACTCTACGCAGACTCATCTTTATGACACAAACAGCAACAGACTGCTCATATGCTGACCGACACATGAGATAATTTCACCACATTCACAATACCTGCTAGTGCAGGGGTCTCTTTTTCTCTTTTGGAGTATGCAGCAAACTGTACAAAAAAGACTTTGGCCTACAATAACATGCAAATGGTACCACATTGATGCATGCCTCATGAAAAAGTATGTAAATACATTGCAGAAATTGTAAAATGTACTAGTTCTCCTGTGCTAGTTTGTTCATTTATCAAATTACAGCTGTGATGAAAGAGAGGTACATCATGATCAGTAGATAAAGAGTTGAATTATGAGTAATGTGGCAATTCTGGAAAGTTACTCATGCTTTCTGGTATAGTTCAGATATGGGACTGATAAATGCTGCTAGAGAGAAAGAAATACACAAGCTACTTCAGCCGTGCAGCTTTACACACAGATGACATTCAGCTGATCTGGCAGCTGGCTGTGGCACTTCCAGGTGGTTCATAATGAAGCCTTTCTCCTGTCTGTCTGTGTGTGTGTGTCCCATGTACACAGCCTATTGAAGACAGCAATAGCAGAGCAACAGTGTGTGAGCACTGCAGGGAGTGAAGAATGCTGCCTTTTTGTGCATTGTGTGTGTGTAGAGGATTTTGGGCCACCACTGTAGTGGCCCCTAAGGGTTTCCTGTCAGCTGAGGACAGTAGACTAGCGAAGGCATTACGGAGACTGAGCCGTAAGTGATACGGTGACTTTAAACTTTTCCAAACTGCCCCGCTGTTTCACCCCACCGTTTGACCCTCGAGCCCTCCAACAAGCTTACACACCAAGACAAGATGGTCACAGACCTGGACAACACAAACAGAGTGAGCGCTATGTTGTAATGAACGGGCTGATAAGGCAAGGTCCGGGCAAGTGTGTCTTATCTCCGGCTTCAGTGCCGCTCTCGCTGCATTTGTTTAGCTGTGTCTTATCACCACTAGAGGGATTACAGCAGCTACTGTCACACACTGCTCCTGTGTTCTCAACACTCGTGTCTGGGGCCAAAACTGCTGCTGTATCGCTAAAGTCACACACACACACACACACACACACACAGGTTTGTTTTTGTGAAAAGTGGGGACCTGAAAAGTCACCTTCTCCTTGTAATACCTATGTCATACCCTTGTCATTATACAAATTTATGTCCTCATTTGTCACAAAAACGCGTGCACACACACACACACATTAATTCAAATCCACTGAGTCGTCCATCCAGTGTCCCCTGAAAACTCATGACAACCAAAAGACAACACAATGTAACAACATGAAATCTGTTTATTTTCTGAATGAATGCCTCTTCATTTGTGTCATTCCTCAAAAAGCAAGTCTCCTTAAACTCTCTTTGTTTTAGATTTTTCCTGTACTTTACAGCTTGCATTTAACATTGTAAATCTGCTTTAAGACATAAACAGTTCGGTCAAAATGATGATCCTCTGATTGAAAAAAACAACAACAACAACTTGTAAGCCCATCATGATAAAATGTAATGTAATGAAGGCAGCTTAAGATTCTATCAAATTGAACAGTTAAATGCTGCATTATGTTGTCTTTAAAGCAATAAGCTTATTTTTACTGTTGTATTACACCATATCAAATTCCCCCTTGAAAACATGATTTCTCTGGCATGTTTGAGTGACAAATAACACTGCTGAGTCTGATACGAAGGTGCTGACAGTTAAAAGGTCTGGTTTCCAGGTCGCGGATGCTGAATGCTGCAACATGTCAAGGCCGATCTGGTGTCAAAGATAACATCAGATAACAGCTGTGAGCCGGGGACGCCCATCACTGCCAGCCCTGAACATTACCCAGCATGCCTAAGCATTTGCATATGCAGGGCTATGGCTGTGTTTGACTAAGGCGGATAGGCAAATCAGAGTACACTCTCTCTGTGACCTGAGGTCGTCACGAGATTGAACGATATGTAACTGACGGTTGCTTGAGCGCGCGTGTGGTCTGTTGTGTGACTGCCTTGTAGCTACAGCTTGCACAGGAAGTGCTCACTTAGCTGGTTTCTATTCATACCTACACTATGTGGTTTGGTACAGCCACACAAAACGAGAAAATAAGTGTGTGCTCAGTGTAGTCAAACACAACCCCCAGAGGGCGCTATCACACATGTAGTTAAAGACTACATGAGGGAAAAAGATCGGAAGACAGTGTGAAACTAGAAGCATAACCAAATAACAGAGCTTTCGGTTACAATGCCTCCCTTCTCGTGTTTACTAATTTACATTAGAGAATATGTAGGCATGTGTTATGAAAGCACATGGTTATGCCCTTTAGTTTCTTGTCATTTCTGCTGTTCATATAACAGCTGACTTTTAATGGTTGGATGAATGAAAGCAAAAAAAAAAAACTGCATCCTACCAAATCCATGCAAACTGTAGATATCTGTTGAGACTCATCACAGAACATCAAACGCAAATACAAAGAAGAAAAGAGGAAGTCTGTCAAAAGTATACTGAAAGTGCCTCGCGGTTAACAAAAGACAGCGAAGCTGGAGGTGTGAAATATACAAAACAATGTTTCCACTGCAGAAAGCTCATCTGCTTGCATTTCACTGTATTTAAAGTGACATTATCTGCATTATCGCAAATTATTGCTTCATGTTTCCAAACATTTTTTTGTATATATTGAGTAAATACTGTGTAAATTATGCTTAATTTCAGCATATGTGTCAGGGGTGTCCAATACCGGTCCCGGAAGTCCACCTTCCTCCAAAGTTTAGCTCTAACCCCAAGTAAACACATCTGGACCAGCTAATCAAGGCCTTCAGGATGACTAGGCAGGTGTGTTGGAGAAGGCTTGAAACTGGCTCTCCAGGAGCAGGACATCCTTCAAGCCATCTGTAACTTGTTTGTGTGAGGCTTCTAGTGTCATCCATGTACAGTTACTTTAGCTGTACAAAACAGTCTGTTATACTGCTTTATATTGTAAACTCGTATTTGTTATAATATTGTTTTTAACACAACAGTTTGTAGTGCAAACCCTTTTTACCTTTTACTGCATTTTGTTATTCTCTTAGCAATTTACATTTATATCTGCTGATGAATCGGAAGTCTTGCACATCCATAGAAAAAAGCTTACTTCCATGTTGCAAAATAAGGTTGGTATGTGAAGGTCTTAAAGTGCCCCTATTATGCCTTTTCGAATATTACCTTTCATGCATGTGTGAACATAAACTATCTGCAAAGTTGTGAAGCCGACAGTGCACGATAAATAAAGTTATCGTCTATCAAAAAAACAGTCGGCTCGCAATCGCCTAAATGAGTCGTCAGGAATTCTAATCTTATTCTGTTACGGCTCTACGTCACAAAGTAACACATTTGCATAATGTCTGCCCACGTTCTACATCACCAACTTGCCCGCCCACAAACAGTAAAATTTCCGTGTGGTTGTTGTCGAGAAGACACTGTATCCTACGCTGTGAGAGTAACTTTGTTTTATCACATCTTATAATTACCACAAACTTGTTAACACTTGACACTTACTACTGAGAAACGTCCTGCTCCAGTCGTGTTTGCGAATCAGTCTCTTTTCGATCAGCCAGTTCAACCGTTTCATCATCAGACTCCGGCTCGAATTGATAAGGTACAATCCATACCATCTTTTCTATGTATTGACAAGTCTCCAGGGCTGTCATTCAGTCATGGCAATGGGTGTTTCTTTTCCGACACGCGCTGTACGCGGTAGACCAATCCAGAGCCAATCTCTCTACGGCTCTGGACCAATCACAAAGGACTGCGCCATCTGACCAATCACAGCAGTGAGGGCTCACGGAAAGGAGGGGTTTAGAGAGACTGATTCTTTGAACTACTTTGCACGAGTCGTTTACGAATCATTTAGAAATGAGGTCAAATTAAATCTATTTTTTAGAAAACTAACGTGTTTTTTGACCTTGCATGCATGTAAACCTGTTTTAGGAGACTCATAAAACAATATTAGCAACCTTAAAAATGGCATAATAGGGACACATTAACTGATATAACAAATGGCCATCCTGTAGGCATCCCATTTTCTAGATCTAGACATTCCAATCTGCTAGCAATGTGCGATATACTATGTGAAGAGACATAGAGGGTAGTGTGCTCAGAGACCACAGGACACAGATGAGAGCACTCATTTGGTTCCATAAGCGGTACATAAAAAAAAGGAGCAAGAGGGCGGGGACAAGGGTTCGAGAGGGCAGCAGGGGGTGTCTGTGAGCTTTTCAGCGGGGGTTTGCCCTCTGCAACGGCCCACAGCAGACAGGTGCTTTACGACATGTTGACACAGCTGCTCTGCAACTTCCTGTTGATCTTTCTACACAAGAATGTCCGTCGACAAGCATGAGGACCCCCACATGGGCACTCGAAGAGAATACCCATCCCAATTATTTCAGAAAATCTGCTGTCCATAAGAAGAAGAAAAAAAAACTTGGCAGGAACACAGCCTCATTACAATCAAATCCACCTGCAGTTCTGGTGTACATCTCATCAAGAAAGCTGCTTCAAAGTGCTGTTCTGCGTCCATTCGTACTGGCATGAGTATAAGGTCACGGCTTTGAGAGTTAGTCAAATGTTAGTTTAAAAAAGGCAAATGTGCCATGCATCCTCCAGCATAGGGCTATGGAAACATGCAAACGCAGGGGTGTGTTAGCAACTGCTCTATTGGAAGTCTTTTCAAGGATTTGGTTGTGATGAGGACATGCAAAACTGGGTCAGTCTTTTTCTTTAGGCGCTGAATGTAAACACCAGAGATTACAGCGGCAGGCTTAATTACTTTTACTAGATCCACAGCTGCCTTTTACTGCCGACAAACTGTCATCACATTCAAAAAGTGACAAGCGGCATTACAACAACACAGGGCATTAATTAGTCATTGGAAGAAAAGAATAAATGAAATCAGAAGACTCTGCTTTCCACAAACAAACAAATAACTAAGCATTTACCAAATTATGCACTGTTGCAAATATTGATGTAGCCCTTTATGTAAACAAGCTTTTCAAGAACGGTAAGCTACGATATGTAAATGAATGAACTCAATAACACAGCAGTATATGTCCATGAGAGAGTATCTAATCTGTTTTACTACACACAAATCTCCAGTACACGAATATCCTGCATGAATGCAGGACCATTATGAGACCATCACTCATTCTGTATATGATCAGGGCACATGACCCAAAAGCCCAGGTATGTATGTATTTATAAATAAGGGCATGGGCTTTGGCTAAGATAGATAGATAGATAGATAGATAGATAGACAAAACACTTAAAACTGCATAGAAAAAAACAGTATGTTTATTAGACCACCATTCACGCAATGAATTAGTAAGGAGCATGAATAAGCTTACTGTTAATGATATATGATAATTGTGAGTGCAGCGAGTAGAATATCTGGGCTGTAAACTCTCATCCTAGAAAGCTGCGTTCTGGGACTAGCATCATCAGTCGCTGACTCATGACGCCCTTAATTGCTGCTGTCTAGAAAGGGGGCTGACTAGGTTTTGAGACACAACCACGGCTATGACTCTAATAATCGCTACTCTAACACTTATTTTTTGCTTATTTTCAGAAAGAATAAAGCCAATTAAACCCTATTGAGATACATGTTTATTCGTCGGCGTAATGAAAGCAAACACACACACACACACACACACTAAACAATACACACGCGCGCCAGCACGCACACACAATACACACGCACGCTCTCGTTGAGAGCTGACTCTCTTTATACTGCGACGGTTCCTTCTCTCTTCCTTATATAAAGCCACCATTTACACTATCAGTCTTTAAAAGCGCTATAATACATAAATAAATAAATATACAATCTTCTCACCTGTAAAGAGAGTAAAATCCTATTTCCGTATTATAAATGGAAAGGAGACGTGTTTATCCATCGTATCACAGCGCTCAGCAGTACATTGTTGACACACTCGTCGACGGAGAGCCGAGCGGAGCCGGTGAGGGGAGGAGCTTCCTGTTTGATGTGGGCAGGGCTTTCGTGAGGAGTTTCCCGCCTCAGGGGAACGACGTAACCAATCCTCCTACATCAAGTGAGGTCGCAATATATACGTTACAATATAATTCCCGTAAAGCAGCTTTGAAACAATGTTTATTGCGAATAGCGCAATACAAATTAATATGACATGATGTGAGATTCGGTTAAATGAGCAGCAGGGGGCAGCACATCCTCTCCCCCATCAGGGATTCTCAATTCAAGAGAGAGTTCATAATATCCTTTAGGGACACTGTCAAGTGACATTACAGAATTTTTTTTTTTTAGTGCACACACTTACTTATATCATGAAAACTCAAAACATCTGATATCCTGAAATTTTAAAAAAATTGTAATGTTATAAAACTGGGAGCAACCTCCAAAACTCAATAGGAAACTAGTGTGCTGTGTCCATCAGCATCTCAACTAGTACATCAGTTTCATTGGAAAGATGCAGTTACACAGTATTACTAGTGAACTATGGCTTTGTGGTTCCATCAGCCTCAGAACTAACCAGCATAAACAGCAAAAGTTGGTATTTTTAGCAGGGCAGATACCTCCATCACTGGTTTATCAGCTTGTCAGCTACTGCTTTGATGGGAGCATATCTATCAGTGATGCCAACTAATTTTAGCTAAATTTGTTGCTAGGTGCTTTTTGTAGAAAAAGTTGCTATAGGGTAGTCTGAAAAGTTGCTCAATTTAGCAACAAAATTGCTAAGTAGGTGCGTGACTGCATATTACGTAGCTACGTCAGCGTGACTAAATTGATATTCATGAGATAACACTTTAGCATAGTAAGGAGAAGGGGTAACGAGCACCTGCTCTCAGGGGTCGGGCGGACCCCACATTAAGTGCCATTGTTTTGAATTAAATTCTCTTCATACAAAATGAGATATCAACAACAAAACAAGAAAACTACACTAAACGGTGGATAAGTATATGATCATTATAATTATATATATAAAACAGCAAAAGTTGGTATTTTTAGCAGGGCAGATACCTCCATCACTGGTTTATCAGCTTGTCAGCTACTGCTTTGATGGGAGCATATCTATCAGTGATGCCAACTAATTTTAGCTAAATTTGTTGCTAGGTGCTTTTTGTAGAAAAAGTTGCTATAGGGTAGTCTGAAAAGTTGCTCAATTTAGCAACAAAATTGCTAAGTTGGCAACACTGATATCTATTTTCCCAGGGTGCTAGGGCCTTGTCCCAAATGGCACCCTAAACCCTCGCGGTCTTCCTCCTAGTCCGCACTTTCATGACGTAATGCCGCTTTGACTGTTGGGTAGAAGTCTGCTGCGGAGCTCGCACTAGTGCAAGCTCGGCAGAAGTGCGGATCGAGGGCGCATAACGGCCGCAAAGGGGGCGCTCGTGAGCACCCTTCTGAATGCTAAAATGACAAATGGGACACCCTATGGTCTCGTGGACTTAACGGACACGCGCACGCAGCGGCCTTTGTAAGTCCGTAAGACTGCAAGTGCTTCTAAAAGTCTTAAAAAGGATAAAAGTCTTCTGCAGTTTAGTGGTGTTTGGCATAAAAAGTAAGGTGCATTACCGCCTCCAACTGGTAAGGAGCGTGCATCAGATTTAATAACCTCATTGAATTGTGAACAAAACTATATTATCTTATATTTGTATTATTATTTCTTTTTTCTAAATATTTGTTAATTCACGATTCATTTTATTTTTCTTAAGTTTAGAAATAGGTTTCTTTCTTTCATTTTCATATTTGGGACAGATCGTCATCACATTTTCTCAGTTCACATTTCCCTGTGTCATTTTTCCCTATTGTGCTAATTCCCTATGTGCTAATAGGAGCTGTATGTCTGACCCTAAATGTGGAGATTACGGTTTCTTCTCTTCTATTTCTTTGTGCATTAAGGGTCGTTTACACCAAGAACGATAAATATATTACCATCCAAACCACTGGAATATATCATCTGTTTATTCTAAGTGCATGCTCTTCTGCTGCTTTAAATTCTTGTGAGTGTTATCATTAAATTCTCAAGCTTTATCGTTACAGCTGTGGTGTGGACTCTATGCTATTCTTTAATATTGAAAATGATTTTTAGAACTATGTCTTTATTGTTACAGTATCTTTATAGTTATTGTCCTTGATGTAAACAGGTCTTTCCTCTAGTCTACTCTACTCTACTTCTCTATTGTGTTACTCTGCATGACCCTACGTTTCTTTGAATATCATAAAACCATCTACCTGTTCTATCCTCCTCACACTATTTGCTCCTCATGTGTTATTTAATTATAGGCTTCTTTGTCTTCCTATATTTCATATTTATGTTTATATATTTTTTCAGTCTTCCAATATTTCAGTTATATCATTTTGTTTAATTCCCACAATAGCTGGTACCCATAAAAATATATCACTTCATCCCATGATCTAAATCCTATATAACATTTGTAATATTTCAGTCGAGATGTCTGCTCTACTATCAGCATATTCCCAGGGTTAACCCCATGTACCTATGTTAGCCTAAACCTAACACTAACCCTGGGAACATCCTTTGTCATGTATTCATTATTTGCCATTAGGAACATGGGACCTTGAGAACATAGGACCCTTTGTCCTATGCTTATAATTGCCATAGAAATATGGGGAACACCGGACCCTGGAAACATAGGTCTCTGGAAACATAGGAATGACCCTGCTATGACTGTACGGTGTATAATAGATGGAATAATAAAGTGATATGAATTGATACACATTAAAGGGGTCATATGACGTTGCTAAAAAATAACATTATTTTGTGTATTTGGTGTAATGAAATGTGTTTATGCGGTTTAAGGTTAAAAAAACACATTATTTTCAACATACTGTACATTATTATTTCTCCTCTATGTCCCGCCTTTCTGAAACGCGTTGATTTTTAAAAAGCTCATCGTTCTGAAAAGCGAGGTGTGCCCTGATTGGCCAGCTATCCAGTGTGTTGTGATTGGCCGAATTCCTCAAGCGTGTGACGGAAATGTTACGCCCCTTTTCTTTGTGTGAACATTTGGGCGGCGTTATGCAAATCTTCCCACATAGCGACGTAGATATGTGGGGGCGTGTTAGAACGAGCCGTTTTAGGTAGGTGTGGCTGACTCTTAACTTTTATAAAGAATATCTCTTTGGATTTGAGACTTTAGTCTTTGCAACTTTACAGATCTTCTTTATGCACCAAGAGCTTGTAACACTCCAAAGAGAATGGAAAAATTGAAATCGCATCATATGACCCCTTTAACTTTTAAATAGAATATCTCTTTGGGTTTGAGACTTTAGTCTTTGCAACTTTAGGGATCTTGTCTATTCACGAACAGCTTGTAACACTCAAAAGAGAAAGGAAAACTTGAAATTGCATCATATGACCCCTTTAAAACAAGACAAAGCAACAGCTGGTGGCTGTGAGTATCTGCCATTTTACTTCCGCTCTGTCCTGAAGGTATAAAAGCAGTGTCAGAACAAATAAATACATAGCAGAGAATTAAAATTTGAAAGTTATTGAACAATTTTGCATTTCTGATGGGGCCATGCCCTAGCCCCTTTTTTTTCTTTTTGCAAGTGGATTAGAGAGAGGAAATGTAGGGCTGTCTTTCACTTTGACATTCAAGGGAGCCACCCACTTCTCAAGCAACTTGACCGGCACTTCCCTGGGATCTTAGCCAGGGGAACATCTAAGAGGCACCCTTACTTTTGTCAAAACATTAGAACACTCTCCTACGCAACAGATCCTCTGTGTGTATATATGTGTGTAAACACAAGATGTCAGCTTGCTCATCTATCTGAAAAGACTTTAGCCTTCGTGTCACCATGGAGAGCAGGTTCAGCTGACGACATAATCCTGAGAAATGTGGCATACAATGTTATGGCTTTAATCTTCTATCTGCATGCCTGCAGGACAGCCATACCAACTAGAAATGGGAGGGTTATTTTAAAAATGTATTCAGTACAAATGACTAATTACCAGGTCCAAGTGGATTCTTGAGACATTTTTCTCACATTTTCTGAGCTGATATATCATCAAAATCTGCTAAATGGATTTAAACATGAGGAAATTAACCCTTTCACTAGTGAGTTTAAAATATTCTAGCTGACAATGAGTTTTTTTTTTTAGACGACCATTATTTTATAACGTTTCCCCTTATTGTTTCCATGGTGACGCGTCATGCTTGTCACGTGACACCACCACAGCCACGAAAACACTGTATGACAAAGTATGTATTGCTTTTATTTAGTTTTTCCTTTTTTATTAAAAATATTCACACACTTGCTTACCATGCCACCAACCATGTGATATTCCGATTCACAAATACATCTAAGTGAGTGTATTTTGTCATTTAAAAACCTTCATAAATGATTTGTTCATGTTTGTTCACGCTGCAGTTCAGAGAGTCCTGTCAGTCGGATTTACAGCACTAGAATTAATCAATTTCTTCCGCAATACATGTAAGTACTGTAAGTGGTTGGTGAAGTGAACTAGGAGAAGAACAGAGTGAACTTTATTGCTACTTAAACTATGTGTATCTGGTATGAATAAAACACGTCGGCAAATTATATTTGAATGGATTGCTATTGCAGCTTCCATAGACATCCGTGTGTATTTTACAAACTCTAAATGTATTGTTTTACTAGAACTTATGTGTATTTAAATGTCTGAAACCTAAAATAAACATTATGTGGTTAAAACACTGCATAGTTGTCATTATATGACAAGTGCAGAGCAGTGCCAGCCAAAGCACGAAAGCACAGTTTGAATTTGGCAGTTATGTGATGTCACTGAATGTTCTAAATCCCATATGTGGGACCATACTTCCAGAGGCACATAATAATCCTGCATGTGGGACCATACCGCTCAAAACGTTAACTCTTGTTGGTTGGTTGTCCCCTTTTTTTTAGGATTCTGGACATTCCAGGAATTCCTATAAGGTGTCTTTGATCATGTGAAAAATGTGTTTCTTATTTAGTTTGTTTTAGAGAAATGGAGAGTATATGTATTTAATGTGCGAGAACGCTACAACCCCATGTCACCTACAGTGTGCAGTATTCTCCACTAATGACAGCAGCCTAATTTATTTGTTTTTTTTACACATTGAACATTTTTATCCCACTAGTAAACCCCAAACTGTCACAAAGCATATCTGTAATCTGAATTGTGACGGAATACAGTTCCTCTTCTTTTGTCCTTATCATGTAATGGCATTCTAAATATTGCGTTGCTTCTCAAGCCAGCATGTTCTGTAACACAGCATCAAAAGACAGAGAAAGAGAGATCATAATGTACGCAAAGCAGGCTTATTCATTATGACATTAAACATTCATGACCTGGTAGATGCTGGTAGGATGTTTTCCAAAAACACACATTTACATTTCATATTCCAGTGTAAAGTAGTGTTCAGCTCAGCCTGGGGTCTGAAGCGTCAAAATCTCCCCACACATCCTGTAATTTAGATCCGTCTGTCTCTTTCTGGCTCTGGCCTGGGGCAGCTTTCTCTTAATTTAATAAAGGGCTTAAGCTTCAACCCGCTTTTGAAGGCTCTTACTACTATTAAATTCATTACAATACATCACCCACTGGAGACAAGGCTGTGGGCAGTGAGTGGGCCCTGAATAAATGAATGAATTAATTAAGAGCTCAAAAGAAAGAGAGAACATCTGCCTCTGATCTACCCTGCTCCAGAACCCTCACGTCAGATCTATACATAAAGGTAGCAATCTCCTTATCATATATAATTTTTCTCATTACTGTCATAAAATCGTATTATGTTGTGCATATGTGTATAGAGCATTTGGCTTTCACACTAAGCTTAACATTTTGACCCAGAGTTAAGGCCATCATTTTCAAAGAGAGGTAGCACTCTAGGTTAATTAGCTCTGTGTATATATGCAAATTAAGCCATTGAGCATTAACCAAGGGTTTACAAATGTACAGTTTGAAATATGGAAATTAACTATCAAGAATTAATTACTAACCCAAAACAAATGAACAGTGTTAAACATGAACATTAAAAATTAATTTATTAGAAATATGTTAAAAATGACCCAGGGTTTTTAAAAGTATGAAAAGTTATAAACAGTGAGGCATCAAAAACCCAACCATCATGTCTTTCCTGACACATTCAAATCTCTCTTTCTCAGTCATTTCAGTGTGTTGATGAGGTTAGGGTTTGCCCCTCACTCTTTGTATTTCTGTATTTTCTTTCTCAACCATTTGGCCTATATGTTTTATGTTCTCTTTTCTTCTAAATGTGAAATATGAATGCATTTTCTTGGATTTAAATATTTAGAGGGCAAACATATTTTTAAATGTCTTGTACATTAAGGAATTGTAGTGGAGTGTAGTTCAGTGTAGACAGTATCACTGATTTTAATGGGTTCAACTGGTTTTTATTAGTTTCTGACCAATAGAGATTTCTTATTAAAGCAGTGCTGATGAGGGAGATCAATGCTTTTTTCCTTTTATCTAACATTTAGTAGTATTGTTTTATTTATTAAAATGTTTCAATTATTATTATTATATTTATTTTACAGACATTTTGAAAAAATAATAAACAGTTTGATGAATTATACAAGGCATATGTGCTATATGTAATCTATGGAGTGAACAAAAAAATGGGCTTTTCATGTATTTATAAAAACTTCTTTAAGTCAACATTCTACTTTCGATTTCATCAGAATATAGAAGCAAATAATTTTGCCATTGCTAAAGATACAGATATAATATTTGCTTCGCTGCACACCCCGGCCTATTTGTATGACTGAAGTCAGAACTGAACAGCTTGTGTGCTTGTAAAGGCAAGACATGAAGGCTATAGCCTCTGCTGCAGTCCAGCACACACACACACACACACACACCCCGTCTATTCCCATTGCATGCTCAACATCAAAGGCCTGCTGACCTTCCTCCGCAAACATACACACAGAGAACTGGCTCACTGTTTGTCTTTCTCTTTATAACACCGAACAGCTTTCAGAGTCCTTCACATTGTCTGTAGTACAGATCAGGCAAGATTTGGCTTTTTACAGACACATACAGACACAGCAGACTTTCAGCAGGGATTTGGATTGTTCATCACCCAATATGACACACAGTTTGACCTAAGGGTCATAAGGTCATGATAGACGGTCAAAGACAGAGTGGAAGAGGAGGCAGACTCTGTGGTGGGCAGCAAGAGCAGACCACAGTTCAGTGAATGCTGTAAAACCAGACAGTTAGCCAGGGGATGGTCTGGAGAGGCTAGCTTTGAAAGCTGTTTGCTAATTGTTGTTGTGTTTACTGGACTGCCTTACTATATAGCCTTACTCAACTGATGCCATATCTTTTGAGAAAGAAAAAAAGCAGTGAAGAACATCTTTCTTGGGTCAATCTGAAAACAGAAAAATTATTGTAAGCAGCCATGGTGTGAGGAATGAAATTTTGCTTGATTATTTCATGTTCATTATACTATAAAAAATAAGCAGTATTTGAAGAATTCAAAAACTCCTCCTCAAAGCAAAAAGAGTACTTACAAATTACACTTACTTAACTTAAATTACAACACATTACACCTTCAGTCAACTCAGAGTTAATTTATGTGTGTCCTCCACAGTGAACCGAGAAAGACTACAAACATGGCGGATGTGTGCGACCGGCGGGTAGGTAGAGAGGCTTAGAAAAAGTTACTAATATTCAACATTTAACCTGGTAAAAAATATTTATTTAATGTTATCTGTGTTATATTTCATCTGCAACAGCAATGTAAACTTTTATAAACATCCGTTTGGTCGTTAACTTTTAAATGCATCATTATGCATAAGGCATGAAAGACTGGCAGATCAATGTGCTACTTCTTTTCCCGTAGGAAGTTCTTTTCTCGTAACTTTGTAGGAAGTTAAATGAAATGCAATGTGGAGGATGTTAACTGTGACAAGATGATTGACAGGCCAGTTTTCAGTGACAGGGTGCGTGTATCTATGCGACAGAGCATCTGTTAAAGACGCAGTTGTGTGACCTGATAGTATGTCCCAAAGCTTGCCTACTCTTCTACTACACACTCAAAAGTGTGTACTTTTTCTTCACCAAAAGAGTACATACTTTAAGGGCGTAGTATAAGTAGGCACATTGGGACGCAGCATCAGTGTTAATTTCATGTAGTCCTTAACATTTTTTAAACTAAGTGAATTAAATGACAAACTTCCCTTTAGTGCCTCTGTCACACGCACACACACTTGCATATGTGGTTTATGGGGACGGCGTAATGGTTTTTATACTGTACAAACTGTATTCTATCGCGCTACACCAACCCACACGTAAACCTTCCCCTTACAAAAAACTACTGGCAATTTTTGAATTTCAAAAAACAGCCTTTTTAGCCTTTTGGTTTAGGGACACAGGAAGTGTCCTCATAAACCATGTTTACGTTGTAGTACCTATGTCAATATACACATTTACATTTAGTAATTTAGCAGATGCTTTTATCCAAACCGAATTACAAATGAGGACAATGGAAGCAATCAAAATCAACAAAAGAGGAATGATATGCAAGGGCTATGACAAGTCTCAGTTAGCCTACCGCAGTACAAGTAGCAAGATTGCACATTTGTGTCCTCGTAAACTATATATACCAGAACACACACACACACACACACACACAACAGGTGCTACTCTATTAACAGAAGTAGCAGTAATGGCTGTCAGAACGGCTGACCCGACTATTACACTGTTCTCTCTGCTCAACCCTTCTATTGATCACAGTGCCACACACCACTGATCCAGCAAACCAACCACGAGCAGACATTGTCCCACCCTTTCCTCCATCTGTACATACACACTCTCACTCACATCTGGAATGCACACTCACACCCATGGACATCATTTTGTTGGTTGAAGTCTAGCTGATTGTGATGCCACATAAATGTAACCTTAATAATATTCACAATAGTAAATTATCCTGTGCTAATATACTTCTGCTAAATGGCCTTAGACATACCACACTGACTTCTTGTTAGGGTACAATAACAGATGGACCAACTATTTGTCCATAACCTTTTACTGTCTTGATAAATACATGGCACATGTAATTTCAGTATTATGATCAAATTATCTACATATTAAATTGGATATAGTCATTAAACTAATTGTGTAATGCAGTGATACATTTTATTTGACAACTTAGTCCTTAATTCTGTTACTGTCCGTTTTTGGATATTGTGGGTTGTTAGTCTCTTTATAAACTTTTTGCATAATGCAAGAGTCATGAATTAAAACCCAGCCATGGTAAAACTTGGCAGGACTCGTAAATTATGTCTATGCTCATGACACACACAAATGAACTGCACACCTGGAAACTGTCCAAAACCATTCTTCTTCTTCTTGTGTGCTACGCTTTTGATAAATTAATCACTCAGATAAGTTCTAGTACTACAAAAACTGTCTGCTGCTGTTATTACCAGACTTTAATTAGTATAGTGGTACTATAAAATCTTAATAAGCACTCAAATATCATTTGCCCCCAAACTGGCCCCAAGACACCAGAGAACCAATGCTTTTTGACATCAGGTGTTACATATTTTGAGGCACCAGATTTTAATTTGCACAAACTTTAATTCTGTCACTTAAATTATCTTAAAACTGCTCTGAATCTGAAATATATGACTTAATATGTAGCACATAACTTGTATGCACTATTTTTTCATGATAGTTCTTGTTTTGTCTATTATGATAGTATCCATTCACTTGGTTGTATTAGCAAAATTTTGTTTTGTGCATGAACCATTTTTTAGGAAATTAATATAGCATTTAAAACAGAATAAAAATGACCACAGCTCAGCAATGTATCACAAAAGCATATTTTAAAATGTATTACTACATACTCCCAAAATACCTTACTCTAAAATCAAAATCCATAACTTCTCATAATTTATCAGGTGATGTGTGTGTGTAGAATAAAAGCGCCCATTTGAAGGCTCTGCCCAAAGAACAGATGGCCATCTGGATCCAAGGAACTATTTCGGCCAAAGCAATTATTCGTCAAATTATAACATACCACTGCATAATCTCCACCAGAATAACTCATACACAGGGGATTATGGGAGGTGTTCTAACTAGTGCTAGACAAAGACAAGGGATGGTGAATAAATGTAAGGTATTTTCAGATGAACACAGCACCCAATACAACACATTCACATTTCAAACAGTTGTGGTCAGTACACAGATATCAGTTACAAGTGTTAAAATATGTTCTGAGATCTATGTTGTGAGTCTGCAGTTTTGATCTTGAGAGTAGATTCTAAGACTAGATAAAAATAAATTGATTGAAGGCCTAATGTCTATTGAACAATCAGATGCATCTTCCCTCATGCTCCTCTCTCATAGACTCCCAGTGAAGCACAGCATTTGATCAAGACCTAGTATGATGTGTGTACAGACCTCTTGTCCAATCAATCATTGCTTTATTAAAATCAATGGTACAGAAAGCAGGGCTTCAGGAAGGGTTCTCTGGAAACTGAACCCTACACACACATTTATGTAGAAAGATTAAAGTTGATCCAGACAGCCTAATATTTAGTTATTTTTGCTAAATAGTTTGTGTGTGTGTGTGTGTGTGTGTGTGTGTAGATTATCTATGAATAGATAAATGTAATTTTTCTATGCATTTGGGAAATCCAGGCATCCTGTGCAGTCTTAAAGTCATCGCCACTGTTAATATTTGAAATTATTTGAAAATTGAAATGGTTAATAAATATTAATTGCAATTAATACACGATCAGGAGGTGGCAATGAGGAAGAGTCATGATATAAAATAGAGAAGGCTAAAGAATTTCCTGTGACATTAGTGAAAAAGGAAACACAGGCAGATGTAATAGAGAAAAGGGAATTATTCCGAGCAAAGTAGTAAAGATGTCTTGTGGTTGATAAGTTCCTAATGGAAGAGGGCAGAGAGACAGAAAGAGACTGCGCGAGAGAAACGGGTGAGTTCAAGCTCTCACTAATGGACTAATCACATTGATTTCCATTTAGCTGCCGACTCTGATGTTATTTATCATGCTTAACAAAACCCCCCGTCTCTCTCTCGCCCTCTGTTTTTCTTGGCATGGCCCGTTGTTTAACCAGCGGTGGAATGCTATCCTCAGAGTTTTCCTCCCTCTCACCCGCCTGTCTGCTGACCCTCAGCTCTGAGCCGCCAAACTGCCTTAATGTATTGAGGCCTCTTCATACTATAAGCATATAATCCATCACGGTTTCAACATTCCTGCCTCCACACCCTCCAGCACATGACCCTGACATGTAGCTTTTTACTAACACGTTACTTTACCAGGAGAACATTAGTGCTTGTTCCTCAGGCCATGCAGTCTGACAGCATTATGGTTTTAGCTAAACATGTTTCAAATAAAATCTGATCGTTTTTTTGCTTGTTTGCCTTCAAACTAGTATTAAAGGGAAGAAATGGCATCCAATTCTGTAAGGCATTTTTGATTATTCAACAGTAGACGGATTGTAGGATTGAGCTTGGTAACATCAATCAATCCAAACATGTCAGGTTTAGATATTAAATATCAAAGATGCAGCCTACTGGCCTTGGTGACATCAGCAGAAAAAGAAAATCGTTTCAGAGGTGGAGCAAGTTACATTTTGACAAAAGATTATGAAGTCTTTAGTTCGTTAGAATAATATGCATAAGACAAAGACATATGTATTAATTATTAATTAAGAAGACTGAATTAATTTCAACTTTAAGTGTGAACTAAAATGCTTCCATAAAAGCAACGGGATGAGAGAAGGGCGTAGATATTGTTTTTGTGGCATTAGCGTGAGCTTCACATCTACTCTTGGCTTATCTCATGACTCCATCTTGTCCTTTTACTGGAAATTAGCAACAGCCCCTTTAAAGCCTGCAGGCTACTGGGAGAAATGACACATTAGTGAAAAAACGACAGAGACAGAACAGAGAAAGATGGACACTGCAGGAAAATATGGTGTGTAATAGTAAGATTTCATCTGTAATCACGACCTGGTCTGAACTTGATACTCGACTAGACTTGTTCATCAGGAGCAGTGTGGAAATCTGATGCATTTGCACAAATCGGTTCTTTTGTTGCTTTCATTTATCGTTGCTGTTTACTGTTACATTAATTGTTAAATTATTATTATTATTATTATGAGTCATTTCATGCATTCTAGGTGAATATAACATGGTATTTAAATAAATAATACCACTGTATTAAAATCATGATAATATCTGAAAAAAAAAAAAAAAAACTAAAAAACATTAGCATCTATTTTTTCCAAGCTTTTTCTAGGGTATGTGTTTCAGTGTTAAAGGAAGAGAAATAGATTTCCAATGAAAAGAAACAGAAGACTGTAATTATATTACACATAATGCTCGTATGCACACAATATCCTGTACTTCTGGTGGATTGGGTGTTAATGATGGCTTTGGTGAGGTTGACACTTCAAACAGCAGTTAAACTGGCAGAAGGGTTAATGAATAACAGTAATAAAGACACTGCTGCTCAGTCCAATCAACACCAGAATCAAGAACTGACTGAAGAAAGCTGCAATATTTGCGTTGCGTGACCCAAGTTTATGTAACTGTAATGTGTGTGTGATTGAATACATTTAGTGATATGGGGTAAGAATGTAAACAGAGAATTCAGGAGGTACGCTGCCAAAAGTAGCTGATAGTAAGGGCCAGACTGGGGTTTACCACTTCAACGAATCTATAGGGATTTACCACAGTGAATATAATTTAAGACCAGCATTTTACAGCATTCAGAACTCCAACCCTAAATTGGAATAGAGCTGGTGTCACAGGTATTCTGTTTTCAAAGACATTTATTTTGAATGAATCTACAGACTGTTACTTTCGTTCTTTCGTATTTGTGTTTTCTTTTCTTACTGATTTATTACTGATCATGCTCACCTGCTGTCAATTAACTAATTTAATGCTGCCTTCAAGTGCACATAGGAAACTTGCACCAAATAGCTACATTTGAATTGCAAAATATTAATTTCTATCACTTATTTATACATGGTATTGCAACAAAATGTTTTGTTTACATAAATCAAACTGTGGATCTTGAGTGATTAATTTGCATTTTGCAATATACATATTATACAGTAGATATATTATATTGTCTGTAT
The DNA here is from genome assembly GCF_001515625.1 of Sinocyclocheilus rhinocerous. Classification (NCBI taxonomy): domain Eukaryota; kingdom Metazoa; phylum Chordata; class Actinopteri; order Cypriniformes; family Cyprinidae; genus Sinocyclocheilus; species Sinocyclocheilus rhinocerous. The sequence goes on from NW_015656206.1 coordinate 83,156, forward strand.
TATAGATCAGTGTTTTTGCTATGTTTCATATTGACACACATCCCTTCTGATGTCACAACTTGGTAACTTGTGCATCATCTAAAATTTCAAGTTACCCACTTGTAAATATGACTTCACTTGGCCATTCATGTGGAACTTGTAATTATTTTAATTCCATTTGAAGGGCACATAAGTTTCACTCTCTGTTTCTTTAAGTTTTTGCTGGGTCTTTGTTTGAACAAGCTGTATCATTTTGATTTTGCTTTGAATTAAATATTCTTCTTGTTATCTTCTGTTAATCATGTATATTTTTCATGTGTTTGCAAAAGCTGAAATTAGATGTACACAGTGTCTCACTCCTTGGACCCAGCAAACCATAACAGTAGCGAGCACAATGCAGAACTTAAATATGAATTTAAATCATATAAAAATGTTATGAATTTCAAGAACATTTTTAGATTATTTAGCAAAAATTTAATTTTATTTACAATGGCTCTGCTATTTTAACATTGACAGTATAGAAACTGAAGTGTTATATGTCTAATTTGATGAAAAATATTCTATGTAATACAGAATGAATAAGAATCGATCATAACTAATCAAAATTGATGATGTATTTATTTAACCTAATTCCTCTGTTGAGTCACTGTTGCTTTTAATTGCAATTTTAATTTAATTGCATTTTAAATTCCAAGCCAATTTTGGGCATGGCCAGTTCAATTGAAAATCCACTTCAAAAATTGAAAGGGAAGCAATTGTGTGTGCATTTATAAAGAAAGAATCAACATTTCAAGCATTTCAACTAGAGCTGTCAAACGATTAATCGCATCCAAAATAAAAGTTTTTTGTTTACATAATATATGTGTGTGTACTGTGTATTAGGGCTGCAACAACTAATCGATAAAATCGATTATTATCGATTACGAAAATCATCGACAACGATTCTTGATTGTATATTTATTATCTATATATAAATACACACACATACATGTACATATTTAAGAAAAATATATACATGTAAATATTTTCAAAATATATACTGTATGTGTGTGCATTTATATATACATAATAAATATACACAGTACACACATATACTGTATATTACATAAACAAAAACTTTTATTTTGGATGCGATACAAAACTGTTGTTTTGGATGCGATTAATCGCGATTAATCATTTGACAGCACTAATTTCAACCTAAGATGTAATGCGTGAGAATTTCCAGAGGTTAAATAACTGTCAGGTGTTAGATTTTTGCACAAGCTCTTAAGGGCTCTTGTGTTGATGCAGTTAGGTAGGTAAAGATTGTTTTGAAAAGACTAGGGCCTGCTGAAAAAGCAGAGATCAAGGAAGGGTCTCATTTTGTGATATAAAACGGCTGGAGAACTGGTTGTCACAGATGACTTCTGGTGGTTTTTATACAGCTGAAGGTAAAGTGTGTGGCCTTCAAATGAAATAGAGAAAAAATTTGAGAAAAGAAAAAAAGAAATGGAGCTGTCAAGAGACAAGAGAGAAATGCTCAAATGGAAGAGAAAAGTCAAGAGGTGATTGCTAAAAGGATGCGGCTGTCATACACCTGATCAGAGATTACTGCTTACACGCACAAAAGTCGTAAGAGCAAACTCTTCATGCTGTGAAGCAACACACTACGTTTGGTGTGTGTGTTTGTGTGTGCGTGCACAGATGGCATGTGAGAGACGAAAAGAAGAGTGGTGTGAGGTCTGTCCACACAGGAGGGAGAAATTAACTGACTCAAATTTTACTGCCGGCCTCTTTCCATCTTACATCCATTAACATCTGCTATCTGCAGAGAATCCAGCCTCTCAGGTCATAAAGCACGCTATAACTAACAAGATCATATCACGCTGCCACATTCAAGCCTGAACACATCTTAATGTGCCTTTAATTTTCTTATATTAATGACTGTATCTAAGATCTACATGGTTGTGTGTCGGGTACATTTGAGAGGAGACCCGTGTCACCATCCCACCAGCCAGCGCAACTTTGATCAGGTGGAACAAACCCAGCCTGACAGGGGCTTAACGAGGCCACTGGCCTTTGACTCCTTACATCTGTGATGGAGCAGTCAGCCAACACACGGAACCCTGACATGCTGCTGTACGTCCCACTGCAACATCTGCTTGTGTGAGGGGCACCGGCAGGGTGCTGCTCATTTCATACTGGGCCTGGCACACTGCACTTGGACAGACAGGTGGCCCAGCCAATCACGGAGCTGTGAGCATGCCGAACCTGTCTCCAGCACCTGCTCCTTTCATCCTTTAGTGGCCTGGGTGAACAGCATCCATGTAGCAAGCTCTCCTGGTATTGTCTATTCACCATCTGGATATGAGAGTTGCCCTCGGCAGGCACAATGACCCTCTCTCAGCACCTAATTAATGTCATTGATTATCTTGACCTAAACACAGCTCAAGATGAGACAATTAAATCTAGGGATAGAATATGGGACTACTTATGCAAACTTATTGTATTTGATATATACAATAAGCAGAATAATTGCAACATTAAAGTAAAAAGGTGGAGATGTGGTTAGAAAGCATGAAGCTTGCGGTGTCATGTATGACAGTCTGTCAGTCAAATCCAAAGCAAGACACAATTCATAGCAATGTGTTGAGGCAACGTTGTCTCAGATAGTCTGACGGAAGATAAACAATCAATGAATGAGTGATCGTTACAAAAGTGTGCATCAAATACATTGAACACAAACGTGTGTGACACGCTGAAACAGAGCTCACTGATTCTTGCACATCACGCACGCACATTTCTTCTTTATTTGGTTTTGATGGCGGCTAAACACACGTATTTAAGCATCTTGAAAGCGAATACTGCCACCTACTACTACACGTCACCGGCATGACAGCTGACATAAAATAAGGATCGGTCTTAGGAGAACCGATACCGATCAGTTAAAAAATGCTTGATCATTCCCTATCCTGATCCTTGAGATCAGCTTGGGACATCCCTAATTAAATCTAATAATAACATCTACAAAAACAGAATGTTCTTCATTTACAGTAACTGTTTCTTCTCTATACACAATGTTTTTCTCTTCTCTCTTCTGACATTTTCATTCATTAATGAGATAGTAATAGTCCATAATTCTCTTTACATTCACTATCATGCCATTTCAAACCTGTATGACCTTTTTCCGTGAAACACAAAATTCACTTTATCATCCAATTACAGTGAATGGAGACAAGCTTTTAAGGTTCAGGACAAGAACAGAAAAGCACAACAAATGTGTCATAATACCTTAAAAATAGCTCATGTCTTATTATAAACTGTATGAACAAACCTACATTTAAGTTGTTAGATTATTTTCCCATGTACTATGTGCTGGTAACTGTTGCAACCAGATCAAAAACTACCAATCTAAAGAATAATTTAGACTAGTTTTGTGAACTGGGGTAATGAAGGAACAGGTGAGCAACGTAATCAGTAACCATGACAACAAATAAGCCATGGGAACAAAGGAACTAAACACAGTAAAATAAGGCAATACAAACTAAAAGTCCTTGGAAATAAAACTGAAAACAAAATTGAATTTGACATGAACATGCCTAGGGTTGATGTCAGGATTTTTAGTAAATTAAATATGAACTTAAATATTTGAGCTTAGTAGCCTCAGTCACATTCATTATATGAAAAAGCGGCCAGGATATTCATCCAAAAAAGGTGAACGACATTAGTAAACAATGACAGAATTTTCATTTTAAAGTGAAAAACTACATGTGCTTCACCATGAAAAATAAATTAGAAGCATGAAGGATGAAAGCCAATTAATACAGCGCATTAATACCAAAGCATCACATTCCAATTAAAGGCTGTTGTTTATTTCCATTTTTTAATCATTAATAGTTCTGAGATTTAACATAAATGTTTAAAGGGATAGTGAAAATTCAAATTGAAAAGTGAAAATGAAAATTCTGTCATTAATTACTCACCCTCATGTCATTCCAAACCCGTAAGACCTTCGTTCATCTTCATTCAGATTTTTTATGAATTCTGAGAGCTCTCTGACCCTCCATAGACAGTGAGGGTACTACCACGTTCAAGGCACAGAAACATAGTAAGGACATCGTTAAAATAGGCCATGAGACATCAGTGGTTCAACTTTAATTTTACAAAGCTACGAGAATATTTTTTGTTCGCAAAGAAAACAATAAATATCATTGTATTAAACAATTCTTCTCCACTGAGTTACCATCTTCCGCCATTATGAAGAGAGTATCATAAAGCATGCGCTTGTTTTCCTCTGCACGTAAATAATGTATGTGTGTTGTGCTGCTGATGTAGAACACGCATGCGTCATGGTACTCTCCATAATGGCGAAAGACAATAACTCGCAGGAGAAGAATTGTTGAATAAAGTTATTTTATTTTTATTTATTTGCACACAAAAAGTATTTTTGTAGTGTCATAAAATTACGGTTAAACCACAGATTTCACATGAACCATTTTAACGATGTCCTTACTACGTTTCTGTGCCTTGAACGTGATAGTACCCTTGCTGTCTATGGAGGACCAGAGAGCTCTCGGACTTCATAAAAATATCTTAATTTGTATTCCGAAGATGAACAAAGGTCTTACAGGTTTGGAACAACATGAGGGTGAATAATTAATGACAACATTTTCATTTTTAGGTGAACTATCCCTTTAACTCTGTTATTCATATTTTTCTATTGTTTTGTGTTTGTTTCAGAGGACAGTGCCAGTGTAATTTTGTTACAGATAGAAAGGACTGCTGCACTATCGAGTACCACGGTACAGACACAATTAAACCCTTAGTAGCACTGCTCTGGTGCATTACAAACATTCTCACACAAACATGCACCTCATTAAATCACAGCTTTCAGTCCAGTACTCAAGGGGGAATAATGAATACACTAATTAGAGAACAGCACCTAAAATGACCTTGGTGTTTTCTACAACTGTACATTATCTTTACAGAAGCAGACAGATAGACAGAGAGAGGTGGTGACACTAAACACAGCTTGTGCTCTGGTCTGTTGTTAGCAAACTAGATCAAAAGTTCAGCTGGCTAACATTAAAGCACCAGCAATCCACATTAAGATGAATTTAATGCCGCAATGTGCAAATACAGTGCAAAAGAGGGAGAAGGAATCGTGTAAATGAGCAAGAGACAGTGTGGTGGAGTATTACGCCCTGCTGAGATAGCACACCTACCCTCTGGCTGTGAGCTGCTCTGGTGGGCCAGGAGCAGAATTAGGGGGTTATGGGTAAAAAGAGGGGCTAAAACAGGGTCCGACTGGAGGGGTGGGGCCGCTTCTGAGCCGAGCCCTAGTGCAGGTGCATGCCACAGTGCCAGTCAAAGTACCAACCTGCCCTCCATATGCTTGTTCTGCACCTGCCAGCCATCTCCCGCCACTCCCCACTGAGCTCAGAGCTGGCACCTCTCGCCCGCCCCCAAATCTGTCCTCGAGCCTTGTGCCCACTCCAGCTGTCCTCCTCTGTTCTGTGTGCCCACACCAGGCATGCGGGGCAGCCCTGGACCCCAGAAGCGCTCTGGCCTACTGACCGGCTAACAGGCCACAGTCGCCATATGGAGACTCCTGCCATCAGAGCTCCTTGCTCTGTCATCCTCTGCCTCTTCCATCTGAGCGCACCCACCATGTGCTGGAGCTGAGCCTGTAAGCAGATTGTTCGCCCCGCTTCGTTCTCGTATTCTCTTGTTACTTGTTTATAGACAATCTCCTCTTGTTCTTTAGCCCCGCAGAGCAGGCTAGACCATACAAACATGCAGAAATAGATGAACCACTATGGTATTCTGAGCTCCGTTTGACACGACTCCTTCCTCTTGATGCACTTTATTGTGTTCACTTTCCTGCATTTGCATTGTGTGCCAATTGCTACATCCATGCTTCTCAATTACACAGTAATCACTAATCTACCGCTAAACTCATAACATTGCAGACTGTTTTTAAAAACACATGCGCATGGAGTGATATTTGTTTTTATTTTTTGGCCCATCCTGTAAAAAACAGATGATGACAGAGTGGTAATCTTCTCATCCTCTGGCGGCCAAAGCTGATCTCTCAATCACGGCCAGCAAGTTTGGCCTTCACCCCCATTACTTCAATCCTCCACTGACCAAACAGCCTATTAGGGAGCTTGTGGGGCTAGAGAGAGAAAGAAAGACGAACAGAGAGACCTTGTCTGTAGTAAGGTCTGCAACTTTATAAAGGCATGATAATGATACAGATTAGATCATGAGCCCTTTCTTCTCTAAACACCTGACTGCCAGAATTTATACACTACAAAAACATTGCTGTGATAACATCCTTACTAGCAAGCATCTTCCCTGATTGACAACGAGCCATCAAACATGTACAAGCTCACAAAAGATACAGGTACAAGCAAACATGAGCAATAGCACTATTTTTCAGCAAGGCTCAAGCCTTTCCAAAGAAAGAAAGATTCTTTCGTCTCATGCAGATGCATAGCCTACATTAGAGAGGTGTTTACAATTGAGTTATAACCCAGAGCTTTCTAACTTTACACGTCAGTTTCTTGCTAGGGGTATAGGATGTAATGGAAGACAGCATGCTTCCTTACTCACGCTTGGGCAACTTTACAGAAGGCAGACGCACCCACATCAACCCACCTCCCACTGACGCTGATTCTGAGGGAATACAAACAGATAAAATAAGGGAGCCATCAAGTTTGAGAGAAGAGGTGGGAAGCGGAAGAGGCAGGGAAAGTTGGAGAAAGAAAAATATTTTCTATTTTGGGACTCTTTAAAGGCTTAGCACTTAAACTAATCTGCTTTTAAATGATTCTCAACAGTCTGCATTTCATGGCTCAAAAGAACTGCAAAAAAAGGACTTAAATGTCTTAAAATCTTCCTTCGCAGCATGGTGGGTGGAAAATATATTGTTTCCTGTTTTTTGCTTCAAATTTCACAGGAAAAGTACAAGGATTAGCCCCCAATATCTATATCTTCTATATTTTTCATGCATTTTTTTTTCTGATGCCAGTGGCTGTTGGTGTGCCAAAACAGAAGATAACACAACATATCAACTGGAATCAGTCAATGTGTTGTAAACACACTTTGAAGCCAAAGAGGGAGAGAAAATCTCAGGCTCTAGTACATTGGAGTACACCTGGCTTGTTTAGCTGTTAGTAAAAGGGCAAAATGGCAAGTGTACTTGTGTATCTGTGTGAACTGTGTGAGTATCACAAAAGCTGGAAGAGTTAGCCTAAGAGCTAAGATTTCAGACAAAAACATTAAGGTTTTGAACCTTTACAAGGAAGACGGTATACATAAGCAAAAATCACTGGTGTGGTAGCAAACAAATGATAGCTGTTGAAGCAACATAGAGAGAGAAGTTGATCAGTATAGTTTTTTCTGATGATGCTGTTTTGTGGACACCTCCATCACCATCCATCCTAATGTTGTGAGGTGCCCAGGCGTAGACAGGTTCTGGTGGTGTTTTGTTCACGTACAAGAGGGATTTGCTGTTTTTCAGGAATTCTAAGTTCCAGCAATGTAAACACAATCTAAAAATCCATCTTGCAGAATGTTCTCCACCTTCTTTCTACTGAAAGTTCCTCTGAACACTTCATAATCTATGTTGCTAAATGTTTCACATCAATAGGTCTTTAAATCACAAGCCTTCCGATATCTACTCTGCATCACCTCCAATCTGCTTTTAATTCCTTCCCCAATTAAACAACACTGTTTACAACCCATTTATAAAACAACCTGTTCATTCAATACCGAACCACTTTCCTATCTACTCCTTTAAACATAAGCACCTTCTACATTAATATATACTAACCAGCAAATCTTCTGAGTCTGAATTTTGGAAGAACATGTTTTTGTGGTATTCACACGAACGGGAAATCAGTCCTGATGTTGAATTAGCTCTGTTTGAATGTTCTGATCTTACATTAGCACTAACATTTTTGATATTGTGGTGGCTAATAGGATGAATTTAACAACATTATATGTAACATACAACCCTAATGTACAAAACTGATAAGAGAAAACTAAGAAGAAACATAATTATTTAAAAAAACATCAAATTTGAAATGCTATTCAGGGCATTCTGGGAATGTCAATTTACGGTTATTCACTGTAAATTACACGTTCTTTTTCCACTTCCAAAAACGGTATACTACCGTAAAATTACATGTAATGTCCAAAACAGTTTTTCACCGAATATAGTAAGGAAACTTACCGTTTCCATGCATTTTCAAGGGGGTTAAAAGGCAAGGATCAGTGTCAGTTTTATTAAGATAATGATTAATAAAGTTTAATCAGTGCTATGTCTGGTGTGTGTTTGGGAAAGTAGATTCGTTTAGAATATATATATGACAGATTCCAGGCATGTCTGGGTTTTTTTGTCTGTTTTTTGAGTGTTTGTATATTTTTTTTATAGTTTTCTCCCTTTTTTTTTGTATGTTTTAAAATGTGGTGCAACCAAATGAGCAACGACCAGCTATGTTTAAAGAGGAGTCGTTTGTCTTTTTCTGTATACACATTGTTAATCGCTTTAGTGAGAAATTAAATTGTTAATTTGCTTCACTGATATGTAAAACTTTTCCTTTTTATGAGTATGGTTGTTGAGACTCAAGCAACAAAGCACAGTACAGACGGGAGTAGGGTAGCATCACAGGTGTAGCCTTTATAAAGCAGGACGTTGAGAGAGGCTCAGTACCGTCATGTCCAGGGCACTGCCACCTGTCAGGCCAACCACTAGGGCGCATGACAGCTGGTGTAGGCCAAAAAGACTTTAAACATTACACCCACAGACACATACTTGTTGTTTACGGGGACTCTCCAAAGACTAAATGCTTTTTATACTGTACAAACTGTATTTCTCTATGCCTAAAAAGAATACTTCAGTCATTAATTACACATCCTCAAGTTGAAATTTTGAAATACATTTTATATATACATGTAAAAGTATGTCAGTTCATATCAAGACCTATATAAAGGCTCAGCAAAAAATGACAAACAAGTAAACATACATGTTTGGAATAAGTGATATTCCTTTAATAATGATCTGCATAGCACATATACATAAATATAGCAGTCTGTCATGTATTTGAAAGCTTACTGACGTACTAGCTGTTTTGCTCTGTGACCAGTTACTTCAGTTGCACTGACAGCAACAGGGGGAAAAATACTGTCAAAAAACCTACAACTGGTGTATTTGCGTGTCAGTAGTTTGATATTTAAACCTGTAATTGCCATACAAATATTGGAAAGTGAATCTAAAACATGTTGAGCTGACAAAGCAAATTATAAGTTAACCACACAGTGAGCCTCTAAAATAGTGTAAATGTACACTTGGGAGTATTCACATATTAGCCAAATACTGACACCCGTGAAATGTAGAAAGGCTGACAGAAACTATAGTGAAGCATGCCTTTACAAAAGGTAAACATTCACCGACTAGTAGACTACTTTTCTGAATGACTAGTTGAAAAAATGAGTACTGCAAACCCTGTTGTGCAGTTTGCATGTTAGTAAGCAAAAAGAAAGAGGGAAATTTGGGAATGCATATAGGAAAGCAATTACTAGTAAAGATGAACTGTAGGAGAGGAATGAGAGACCAGGAACAAATATCCACAATGTGAAGTACTTGTGCAGTTTGCATGTTAGTAAGCAAAAAGAAAGAGGGAAATTTGGGAATGCATATAGGAAAGCAATTACTAGTAAAGATGAACTGTAGGAGAGGAATGAGAGACCAGGAACAAATATCCACAATGTGACCCACTGACCTGCCCTCATGGCAAATCCATAGCTATAGATTTGCCATCATGTGTTCATGACCCTCAAGGAGCCGTGATCAGTTTTTACACTCATATCGACATACAAGCATCCTCACAGCTCCCCGCAAACAGGCTTCACATCGACTCGATAAGAAAACATGACTGCAAGGCGATTCTCTCTCATTAACCCACTCATGAACCACAATGAAAGAAACGTGTATTGATCACGACTTTCATAGCTAATAAGGAAGGAGAGACCAGTAAATTCTTATTGAATAAGTCACATTTCAATCCATTGTAAGACACTATATCTAATTCTCTTCGTTGCTATGTCATTTAGCAGGATTTTTAGCAGGAAGAGAATTAGATATAGACTAAATTAGACATTTAGTCTAATGAACAATATTACTTGTCAGAATTTTTTTTTATTTTGATTAATATTAGGAGTATCAAGTATCATTGCTGTTACAGTCGTTTTATTCTGCTTCTACCTGTGGTAAAATGACTCTTAATACTTGTGGTTTAATGATGTAGTAAATTTTTAATAGTAAAAGTATCTTTGGTGGATACCAATAAGCTATTTTTTTTCAAAAGAATATGCATTCAGTATGTTACAATGCACACAGTCAAATCTGTATGACTGGTATAATCTAACAAAGCTCAAAATCTAGCAGTGTCGGAACATGAAAGTCAATCGAGCGCAAGGAACGTTAAGTGATACCAACTAGAAAAGATCAACAGGAAAACAAGAGCAAGTGACAGACACAGGGGGCGTAAAAAAGTTAATGTCGTTGTCTTCATCAGTATTGTTAATGATGAGAGCCTTCATTTAACCCATGAAGCTTTAGCTGAAAGGAAGCTACGCTGAGGTGGACCAGATGAATGTTGCAGTGCAATGTTAAAGAGCTCCACTTTATCAGTGTCAAACTGCCTCTTATTTACAGCAGACAAGAACAAGTTTAAATACTTACAGCTTTAATCCACTGAAACCATGTTCAAGACAGATTTAAGTTCCTCCACTTGAGAATGTGAGGTGTTTAGTCACAGGTTTACAGGAGATCACAGGGATCTCTCCTGATTTGGGCTTCTGCCGGTCTAAAGACTCAAGGCTCAAGGAAGAAGCAGTTGGCTTTCACAGGGCCAGTTCTTCCACTTCTTACTTAAATATCTTTTTTCCCCTATTGTGTCTTTGTTCTTTTTTCTAGGTAACCAACCGTCACATGTAACTCGTCTATCCTGTCGCTCTGGCTCCTCTAGAATCCCCTCCGGCAAACAAACCCGAAGAAAGCTAACACATAACGCGTGTGCTCCCCTGAGAAAAAGCGTTGCAGTTTAAAAGACACAGAAACATGAAGGTAAGTGATGGAGATGAAGGATGACAAGAAAACTTGGACCGTCAAAGCCTGTTTCTGTGTAGTGAAACTGAAGTGTTTTACTTGGTTCTGTGTATTTTCTATAAAAAACATACTTGAAATTATATGGAACTAGAAACCATGCTTACAACACAATTTTATTTTTTTTTTTACTCTATAGCAGGAATCAGCGAGTGTGATGTGTGCTCAGCTCGCCCAGTCTCACAACAGAAATGTAACTGTGCCGATGCTTATCCATACATCACATTGGTAACTTTGTTTTAAAGGATTCTATAAAGCCATGTTATCACATGTTTAAATGACAGCATGTTTAAAGGATGCACAACACATAATGAAAATATTTTTCATAACAAACAGACATAATACGGCCACACATGCATGGAAAGAGTGCAATCATACAAGACAACACAGCATGAAAAGATACGGAGAAACGTAACGGAACAATCATTTCGAGTAACTATGATACTTGAGTAGGCCTACTTGGAATTTCACATGCAAAAAATACAATCAAATCATTCAAAAAAATCACAGCTAAGAACATGCAAAGATAACTGAGCCGAGGATAAATGGAGGCTTCTGAATTCACAGAAAGCAGATTGGTGACTGGATAGACATTGGTAGAGAGATGTTTTCATTAGTGTGTAGAGTCTGATAGCGGCTAGCCTGTCTGCCCTGATACCAGCACCACTCTCAGGCAACAGAAAGAGACCTACTAGGTCCAGCCTTTTTTTCTGATTCGGGGAGAATATCAGCAGATTAAAGCACTACATTCTAATTGGTAACTCAAAACATCAACATGGAAATAATATGGAACTTTGTGAATGACAGGCATTCCAGTTCTGCTAATTTTTCTGTGTGAGCTTCACGATACACCCCCCGCCCCCCCCCCCCCACACTCCCCTCTGTTTCTTTAATGTGCCTCTTTTTTCTTGTCAAGTAATCATTGAAGAACCCGTGCGTCTGACACCGTCTCCAAGGCAACAGCGCTCCAGATGGGAAGGCAGGTGATGTGTGTATGTGAGACACACACAGTGATACAACAGTGCCTTTGACAGAGCACAAGGCCGCATGTACACAAGACGATCTGGCACAGTTTGCTCTTTTGTGGGCTGTGTGTGTTTCAGAGAGATCTCTACATGCACACATGTGGCTGTGACATGTTAACTGATCCCTGATCTCTGAATATGACCAAAGAGCACACACACACACACACACAGACACACTGGAAGGCCATTATGAGGAATTTCCATAGAAGTGATGGTTTTTATACAGAGTTAATGATATTTTCTATCCACTAACTCAATTTTTTGCATTTTTACAGTTATTAATGAAAAATTGTTTGCTATGTTTAATTAGCCATTTGAATTACAGGGACAGCTGGATGTTCTCATAATGTAGAGGTAAAGACCTGACACCTGAATACTTACTACATTAGTTCTCGTAATGTGAGTCCAATCAGTACACAAGTTATAGCAGCTTTAGTGAATTTTTTTTATTCCCCACATTTAGCACACCCATTCAGAAAGAGAAAGCAACAGAGAGATTCAAGTCTATATTCAGGTTATTTCATGTTCTGTTTGTTGGATTGTGTAGTCATATCTGTCTGAGCTTATTAATAATCATGAGCTCACTTATAGTCCGGCCCCTACAGACTCACAGTCTAATGAATTATTTATGTGTAGTAAGTGTCAGCTTAGCAGACCCTCTGTCAAAGGGCAGGGTGAAGATCTGCCCCACACTGCCCTTAACACCTTAACACACACAGAGAGTTCTCTCGTCCATCATGAGAAGGCAGAGAGTGTTTCCTACACACACACACACACACCAGTCTATGCTATGTTTTATTTATTTTATATCACACATAATCTTGAAATTAATTACTGCTATGAGTGTGTGCTTGATATTTGCCCAAATTAACTCTTGACATCACTATTAAAATATTTAAATTCAATATTTAAAAATAAAACCATATACACTAAACAGGTTTCTGGTACAATACAAAAAGTACTGTAAAATATTGATAAATTGTGGTAGTATTTGTTATACTGCCTGTATTGGTGTATTACAGTAATGGGAATCTAATGGCATTCACAGTTAAAAAGCAGTTAAAAATAAAGGATACTGGCATAACCACCCCCTCTACACACATACACACAACATAACACACCTTGCATTACAGTCCCTCCAGAATCACTCACGTGGTGAAGATGTGCTGCTGATTCAGTTACTTTAAAAAGTAACTTGTGGAGAACACGCACACATGTGATTTTGAAATAAACTCACCTGGTAGGTAGTAGAGAGGTGCTTTTAGTCCAAACATGGTCTCTGTTACAGTGTCATGTTGCTGGGTTCTGAAGTCAGGAGGTGTGGCACGGAGATCTGCCCCGCACACCCACAGCCGGGCTAAAGGTTCGTGGCTAACAGACCTCACAAGTCAACCTGTCATCTCTAAATCACCCCGATTCACAGGCTGATAGAGGGTGAGCTGTGTGTGCACGTGAGCAGGGTCAGATGGAGGGTCATCAACAAGCCAAACCCAGCAAAAAACAAAAAACAAAAACAAAAAAAAAAACAGCGTCTTGATTGTGTTTTATTGTTTCATGCCGAAAAGTGATAAAAAATAATCCTTCAAGAGGCTTGTCCCGCGACGGCGAGTCTCTTCCTCCATCCCAGGATGAGGATATGTGGAGAAAGCGGCTGTCTTCCTTTCTCAGTCTCTCTCTCCTCTTACACTCATTCAGCGTCTTCTAGCAGCACGAGGGGGAGGAGGAGAAACCCCTCAGGATACATCATGGATAGCAGGGGAGGAGGGGAGAGAGAGAGAGAGTCAAGAAGGGAAGTGGTTGTGCCCGGTGATGGTTCCTCCCATGAGCATCATTATCAGTACAGTGGGATGGCACTGAAATTTAACATGATTGGTTGGAGAGCAGGGCGGTGACACAGGGGCATTATTCAGCATCGAGGGCATCTGTTCCTGCCCCTGCTCCTGGAACTGCAGAACATCTGAGCCTCGCACATTTAGACTGACGATGAAAACGGCAGCTGGAGCACACACACACAACACTTCCAAGGTGGCGTGACGATACAGTGGGATGAGCGCAAGACAACGTTAACACAACAGACTTTCGTCTGGCCTTTTTTCCTTCTCGGTCTCTCAATTTCAGTTTCATTGTCAAAGTACTTTGGTGACATGATTGTTTTACATACGATATTGCCAGCGCATCAATATACATGCTGAAAGAAAAGAGGAGTTAAATAAAATAAAAGATACAATATACAGTATAATATTAAAATAAAATACAAAAATATTGTATGTTAAAATTATGCCAGTGAAGTGCCCTCTTTCTCTCTGTATCCCTTAGGATCATATTGGCTTTGAAACATGTCTTTCCTGTCATGACCCAGTCACTTCCCGCCCCCAACCATACACACACACACACACACACACACACACACACTCGCGCAGTGGGTGGGGGTTTAACTATCTGCTGCGGAGCTGCAGAGCAGAAAAAAAACAGCAGGAGAGAGATACAGAAAAGAGAAGGGATGAAGAAACAGAGTCATGGCCAAGAGAGACAGACAGAAGAGAGGAGAGTGAATGGGGAGAGGAAAGACTGCTCATACCCTGAGGGCTGTCTCACTCTCACTATACCTGCACACACAGATAAATGACTGTCTGTCTTTATCTCCCCCATCCTACAGAAACAAGCCTCAGAGAGAAAGACACAGAGAAACACTAATCAGAGAGAGAGAGAGACAGATGGAAAGAGCGACAGATGCAGGAGAGATGGGCAGTCCTGCTGAGAACACTTAGCGTGAGCTGCACTCACAAAAGGAGAGACACACTAGACTCATTTTTTTCCATAATAAGATATTAAAAATCACCACAGCCCCACCCAAATCATTAAAGCAAATGTTTAACATGAGTTAGAGAAAGATGCCTGTTTTCCTTGTGAAAATAATGTTTATGTGTAATGATCCAGCCATAGACAGCACGCGTGTCTGAACAGACGGTGACTGAAAAGCTTTAAAGAGACATTGGAGATCCATGCACACTCTCGCCACACTTATGCCTGCCCGAGTCAGGTGTGACATCCCTACAAAAACAGATTCACCTGAGATCGCCTGCCTGAAACCACTAGGACCCTTCATGTTGTTGAGTGTGTTTGTAAGAGGCTATAGAAAAAGGGATCACAGATGATTCTATGGTCTCATAAAGCAATTGCCTCTTCAGTCTAAATATACAGTGACAGCAGCTCACTAAAACATAGATTGGATCATTCCCTGCTGATCTCAAATGTCTGTATTGTGTTGTATAGGCTCCTTTTTAATTTAAGTCTCTACAGTCATGTCCCAAATGCTGCCCTCTGTCACTTTTGTGATGTTATGTTGTATCAGTCTATTACATTGCAGGCTCAGGAAAAAGGGCACTTCGAGGGCACATAGCACCTTTCATGAGCACCGTTCTGAATTTAAAGCTGACACATGTGACACTTCACGGTCTCATTAACTTCACAGACACTCTCAATCGAAGGCCACAAAACCACAAGTCCACATAAGGTGTACCATTTGGGAAAGGGACTATGAAGCATTTATATCAAATGTATGTAACTATATCAAACAAAATGTATTTATATCAAACGACATACTTGTGTACCATATATTTTGCACCTGACTATAAGTTGCACAGTGTCTTGACTCTGACTCAACCTATGCAAGTCTCGAGTTGGGAGCTGGACTTAGATGAGCTGGTCTCAACTACAAGGCTGTTATAAGCTATCACATGGTGACCAAAAGAAATTACCACTAGCAAGTAACTGAAGATAAGACTAATTATTAGGAAAAATACTGTTCTGACTGCACCTCAGCTGCCTCGTAATATCAGAACTGTCTGCTCACCCTTGTATGTACAGAAAAGAATGCGCATGGACACCATAAATCAATAAATCAAGAAATGCGATCAACAGAATAAATCAACAAATGCGACACAAAGCATGTGGTTAAGAGACCTATCTCTGCTCAGACATAATAAACTCAAGCTGACCTTTAACCTCTGCCCGATCCTCTCTCTTTCATCTCAGCAGTCATGCTTGGGGGCCGGCTGCATGAGCCCTATCTCCATATTCTAATTGTGGTCAAGCTCAAAGAATTAATTTGCAAATGTGTCATTATCCATCAGAATCAGTGGAGGGAGTGTGCTAATTATGAAACTGGTGCACTGGGTGTAAAACTCTGCCCGGGTCATGCCATCAAGCTGTTCCTCAGTGGCAAGAGGAAGGAGGGGACGGAGGACACAAATCATATTAAAAAAAGAGGAGATGCAAGCGGTCTAGCCTTGCACCATCCCCCACCCCCCTTTAAAATGTTAGTCATGGTTAGTTAAAATGTTGTTGAAATGTAATGTGAGCAGTCTTTTTTTGCAGTTTAGTTTATTTAGCTTAGGAGAGGAGTTGAGCGAGTTTTGAGTTTTGAAAAAGTTACAGTATGTCACATTCATGTAGTTCTTTATAGGGCTACAAGAATGTGTTAATAACTATTTTTTTTATTTTTCGTTGTCTTTGACTTGTATGGCAGTATTAAGATTGAGATGTTGAAAAACAGAGTAGGTTTGATTCACCTGTAAATCAGTCCAAATCAGTCAATGTCAACAAATCAATTCAAACCTTTAACTGAAACTTTAGTCAAGTCAGCTTTATATCTATCAACAATATCTTCAAAAGGCAGAGAAATGTTGACATTTCTTTAGCTTTGTCACACAGCTCTAGACTATATCATGCAAGCCTAAATGGCATATTTAACCTAAAGTGCTATATGTCTCTAAACTTGTTGAATGCAGCCATTTCTAATGATCAGTGATAAAACAAACAGCCATTGTGACCCATTAACACTAAGGAATGTTCACACACAAAGAGAACCCGGAATGTGCCCATCTCTGACCTCGGGGCAAGCAGATGGTGCCGCAGTACTCATCACAAGATTTTCCATTTTTTTAAGGCCGTGGCTTTTAGAGCTCTGGGCTGATTGATGTACAGTAATTTATGGCTTCTGCTCCCTTGGGTCGACCCTGTTTGCCTCAGCTGAACCTCCAGACAAAAGCAAGGGCGTCTGGGGAACTGCCTCCTTCCTGCCTACTGTCTCCAGAGAGGCTCCAGCTAATTCCCCCAGTGCTCTGCATAGTAGAGGTGGGACTACTACTTCAGGAGGATAAACTTTTGGTTATGAGTTACTGATGTAATCCCTGTAGGTGGAGCTGCTCTGATGTAGCTTTATGGACAAATACAACAGAACTTCTCCCAGTGTTTAAATGAAATTATGTGAAAGAAATGTCACAATGATTAAAAATTGCACAAAAAATATTTTAGAAGACAAGTTATGTGACATGTTTTGACAGGTGTGATTCATTTTACAGTGTCGTGCAAGATCCTATCACATTGCAGGATCCTATTTCCCCTTTCTTGGTCATTCCCACCTTAAAGGAGTAGTTCACTTCCATAACGAAAATTTCCTGATAATTTAATTCACCCCCATGTCATCCAAAATGTTCATGTCTTTCTTTCTTCAGTCGAAAAGAAATTAAGGTTTTTGAGGAAAACAATCCAGGATTTTCCTCTATATAGTGGACTTCAATGGTGGCCAACGGGTTGAAGGTCCAAACTGCAGTTTCAATGCATCTTCAAAGGGCTCTACGCAATCCTAGCAGAAGAATAAGGGTCTTATGTCACACTTGTAAGTGTGTGTGTGTGTGTCTAAGAGCACATTTGTCATACAATTTATGAGAGAATATTTCCAAAAGGTCATTATCAAGAAGAGTGCCCATCATCAATTCATGTCTGCTTTTTGACCCTCATTTGACACCAAACTGACCTTGACACACAATCCTACAAACCAAACCTCACAATAATAGCATGATCAAATGAAACAAGTTTTTCTGTGAACGTATGGAAACTACTCATGCAAACTCAAGCCCAACAAATTTAAAACATGTCAGCAGAGCATTTACTCTTACAACATGGCTGCTATTATTTGCCATATTTGTGATTTATATATGAAATAAAACTCAATAATATTTTTCTTATTTATCTTACTGATCACTTTAATATCATTATCATTATACTACAACATAACATGAACAATTAGGACTGTATGTCCCAACAAAAACCTTTTGTCCCCCATGGATTGTCACCCATCATCTTTCAGTAAATATGAATAGCAGAGGTGACACTATAATGGATTACAAGGGAAAATAAAAGTCACTTACCTACAGAGCAGATCACATGACATGAGATGACATGGTAGGGCAGGAAACACATAGAAGAAAAAGAGATGACAGAGAGTAGTTAATAACCATATAAATAACCATATTTCGACAAAATTTAAATGCACATCATTAAAAATGCTGGCAAAACATTACAATTAGGTCTCATTTGTTAACATTAGTTATAGTAACATGAACTTCCCCTTCATAGCAAGTGAGACTCCCATTAGTGGCAATTCCCTTTTACTATCTGTGCTTTGAAGCAAAAAGATGTACAGTATGTTTGGACATGAGCTTTACGTCATGTTGCATCAAAAGCAAATAGAACACATTAGCCGCATTTCAACCATCGGGCCAATCGGTTATAAGAATTGTAAGGAACGCTTCCAGTTATTTGTCCACTTGAGTTCAGTTAGGCACAGGGTGAGCGTGATTTCACCAAGTACAACATGTTCCTGGATCAACATCCTTGCTGATCCTGGAACAACATTCCAATCAACCAATCAGAATTGAGAGATAACTTTTCAGGAAATATCTGTTTTAGGCTTAAAATCAGGGTTAGGTGCTTCTACACCCTTGTTAATCAGCTATCATTTCCCTCTGATTTTAGGAATAAATTATGGGTAAGGTTAGGTTTAGGGGTAGGGATTGGGTTAAGTCTGTATTTAGTCTATATTCTATATCATCAAAAGATGTTGATCCAGGAACATGTCTTACTTGGCAAAATCACGGCGACCTTGGGCACAGCACGATTATAAAATGCGTTCGGCCCGGAATTCTTAGCATGGTTGGCTAACTGTGCTAAAATGTGCTGGTAGAATGTGTGTAGTGACGATTGGCCACTTGTTTGTTGTCTGGCTCCTAGTTTCTCTCTGTACCTGGTTGCCCTACTTGAGCAAAGTAAACAGAAATATCTGATTATCCTCCATAAGGCAGTCACTATTTACATCTCTTACAGTATGTAAACACTTGCATTACCAGGGAAACAACTATAGTTAACAAATTTGTATTATGAGCTCTTCACATTAGAAAACGAAACCACACCCATAACGGCTGGGCCAGATCGGCTCAGAGTGGAACGGTTAAGCACTGAGAATGGTTTGGCCCTTCAATACTAAGCACCTGTAACAGTATACACATGTGGCTTCTGGGATATGTTTTGGTTTGTAGCTTCACCAAACATAGCACACTGAAGTAGATCACATATATTTATTTAAAGCAGGTGTTTCAGGTGATTCAGATGAGCCCAAATGCAGCATAACACAATGCTTAAATCTAGAGAAAATCAAAGAGTGTATTACATGCTGCTTTGCTAAAGCTATAGGACATCCAGGATCCGATGATGATAATGATGATGATACAAAGTTTTTCAATGTCATTTGAAAACAGCAGCAAGTTCAACCAATAGAAAATTGATCTTATGTTTGGTGGGTGGGTATAGTGGTTAGGGACTATGAATAAAAACCAATTGGGGACTGATTTACAGCGGGAATGCACTTGGATTGATCGCTCAGACTGACAGTTCTTGCATTTACCATTAACCATAGCATAGTAGCACATAACTAGAAGATCTGCGCTCATCCACTAGAATTACTAGGTATTTTTACATAAAAATTTTCATTCATTCATTCATTAACCAGCCATCAGTCTGAGCTTGTGTAGCTTAGCCACTGATTTATACCTTCAGTGGTGGGCACTGGTAAGTTCACAGTACGTCTGTGAAGTACGCAGTATTTACTTCCTCTAGTCCCTTCATTTATTTCTGTTTTTACTTTTTCCTGTACATGTGAAAAGGCTTTTCATCGCATGTCATGATGAAATATCATGATAAAAGCACATCTGTATACTGGTTGTGGTAGCCTTACATACTTCCCACTATAGCGAGCCAATCTCAAGGATCGTGATCTTGGCCAATTAAGCATTTTCTAACTGATCGGTATCAGCTCTCCTAAGCCAGTTCCACCAGTGATTCGTCAGCTGTCATGCCAGTGTCATGCAATAGGTGGCGGTATGCACTTTCAACAGTACACAGCCATTAAAAGGAAATGAAGACACTCAAATGTGCGTGCGTGATGCGCGAGAACAATGAGGTCTGTTCTAGAACGTCACACACATTTAAGATTACGTGTATTTGATGTGCACTTTGTTTAAGGAATCACTCTACAGTAATTTATTTACTATCTACTTTTATCTGCCGTCAGACAATCCGAGACGTTGTTGCCATAATGCGTTGCTATGGGTTGTGCCTTGCTTTGGACATGACTGATAGTCTGGCATTCGCAAACTTCATGCTTTCTAACCTTATCTCAACTTTGTCCCCCCCTTTATGTTGCAATAAATCTGCTTACTATACATATAAAATGCAAGAAGTTTATATCAGTAGTACCATATTAATAATTGTGACCACACAGTCTAACATGTTTCTATTTACCAATGTCTTTATTTAGTGTGTGCATATATAGAGAGATAGTGTGCATCATATTATTGGAAGATAATTAAATTATACAAATATATATTGGATGTTAGTGATGATAGATGCCCCTTTTTTAAATTTGAGCCCCTGTCCCAAGAAAGTCTCTGCACATCCCTGTATAGATTGGATTGAATTGAATAACTTTAATTAGGGATGCACGTATTGGATTTTTGCCGATATCCGATATGCCGATATTTTTCAACTCTTTTTGGCCGATAGCCGATGCCGATACCGATATATTTCCTTTTGTTTGGAAACAACACCAAGTCTCACCTGTGTGAAAATTATAAGCATTATTTTTAATTTTGGTTAG
Source organism: Sinocyclocheilus rhinocerous (assembly GCF_001515625.1). Classification (NCBI taxonomy): domain Eukaryota; kingdom Metazoa; phylum Chordata; class Actinopteri; order Cypriniformes; family Cyprinidae; genus Sinocyclocheilus; species Sinocyclocheilus rhinocerous. The sequence goes on from NW_015656206.1 coordinate 104,310, forward strand.
TTTTTAACAAGAACTTATTTGTTAGAATTAAATAAACAATAATGAAGTTCTTTTATAATGACTATAAGTACATTGAAGCTTTGAAAATAACTTTACATAAACTATGTATCAGGGGTGCCCAACCCTGCTCCTGGCGATCGACTGTCCTGCAAAATTCAGCTCCAACCCTAATCAAACACACCTGAAGCAACTAATTAGGGTCTTCAGGATCACTTAAAAATTAAAGGCAGGTGTCTTTGATTAGAGTTGGAGCTAAACTTTG